>NC_056745.1:240190302-240257802 GCF_019279795.1 Protopterus annectens
AAGAGACCTACTGCAGCAGAGAATGTAGTCAGACACTCAGTCCTTAGAAGAAAGCAATTAATTCCAAAATAAAACCCAGAAAGGCAAACACAGGACAGACCAGAAGTAGAAATCCACAAAACAATTTATTCTCCACAAAATAAGAGCTTTTGTCCCAAAGTTAAAATTACAGGAACTTCATCAGATGCAATTTAAAACAGTGAAAAGCATTTTAAATACTACTTCTGGTCTGCCCTGTGTTTGCCTTTCTGAGTCCTCAGAAGAGTTGTCTGAGATGACATCCCACTTTCTGCAGCACTGGGAAAAAGGTAGCATTTGGTCTATAAGAATGGGCCATGAAAAGGACAATAGACTAAAAGTGATGCATACATTAGCACTCTCAGGTTATTCAGTATAGTGCACTTACAGGCCATACTGTTCATAGACATTACCTTACCCAGACAGGCTTCCCTGTTGTAGAAGTAAATAGTGGTCCACAAAAAACACAAAAACTGACAGGCCAAAAAAGAACCATGAAGATAATACAGTGGACTATTGAGGATAAGAAACAAATTATATATTGTTACTATTATGCAAGAAGCCCAGAATTTAAAACTATCAAAAGCTTCAAATGCAGAGTTGTGTCTCTTTAAACAGATTCATGAAAATATTATATAGACCAAGAAACCTTGGGCTGTTTGGAAAAATAAGCAATTGAGGAAGTGTGAAAATATAAAGAACAAAATCTAGAGATTTTGATAGGTCTGGGAAATAATGAGATATTTGCTACAGGGCAATTTTTATTCAAAGGAGAAGGCTAAACTAATCAGTACAAAAAAGCAGCTCCAAAGATACTACAAAAGAAATACAGGCAAAGGCACCCAGATATGGAACATTTCACAATACAAAAAATAAGATCACAAAGAGGGAACAGTAGAACAGAAGATTAGTAAAGTAGAAGTTAAGCAAATAGAAGCTGAAGTTATGGAATACCTGCAAAGTGAAGGACGTAGTGTAAAAAGTCTAATACAGGTTATGTCTCAGCATAATGGAACAATGAGTCCCCCAAAGTAAGAGGAAACAGGAGGATCAGGAAACTTCTGAAGAAGAAGAAATATGGACATGGGAAAGAAAAAGAGATTTAATATGGTGCAATATTTATGCAAAGGGCAAAGCAATATTAATTAATACAAAAAAGTGTCACCAAAGATATTTGAAGAGTAATACAGGCAAGGGCATCCAGATATGGAAAATTTTGCAATACAACAATGCAAAAAATAAAAAACAAAGGGGGAAAGTAGAAAAGAGGATTACTAATGGAGACGTTAAAGAAAAAGGAAGCTGAAGTTATGGATTATCTGTAAAGTGAAGGATTTAGTGTAGAAAAATCCAACTCTGGTAACATCACAGCATGATAGAACAATGAGTCCCCACATTAAGGAGAAACCAATGGAATGGGAAGCATCTGATCAGTTGCCATATGAAGATACTTTGGAGCCTTCCATAGGAAACCAGTACAAAAGTTCAGATGGAGCTGCACTGCAAGGGGTGGAGCAGAACAACAGTGGCACCTCTGACACAGTCAATGTTGTGGAGTGCTAGGCCAGTGAGTACCCATATGAAAGAGCAACACATGACACAAGATAAAGCTGAAGAGAATATTTCACAGGAAGATGTTCTGGAACTTTCTGTAGAATGCCTGCAGGAAAAGGAGAACAAAGAATGTACCTATAATTTAGAAGAAAATGATCTAATGAAAGAGTTACTTGATTTAATAGACATGGATATACATACCAAGATCAATGAAAGAAATGGATTACAGAAAGTCAGTAAGACCCAAAATGTTAAAAGTTTGACAAAACAAATGAATACTGTAATCAAGACTATTCACAAAAGATTCATGTGATATAACAGAAGTAAATAAGATATATTACTGTGCAGCTAAATTAATAACAGATGAAGTCTTACTAAAAAAACACAGGGCAATAAGGGAAAAGTAGGGAAGAAATCAAATAACATTATGGAAGCATAGCATAGAGAAAACTATAAAGCAATTAAGACAAGAAGTGTCACTGTTAGACGAATACAGAAGAGGGAACAGATAAACAAAAATACTTAGAACGACAGACGTGATAAAAGCAATGTGTAGTATCAGAACAGATCTGGATCTGTTGTACACTGTTGCAAATAATAAACTAACGACATCAGCACAGGCAGAAAAACTTAGAAGATATGCAAATAAATATAAAGGAACCATACAAAATAAGCAATTCATTGATGACTCAAAAAGTTTTATAGAGAACTGGGAAACAAGATAAAATGAATATAAATACCACAAAAAAAGAGGAAATAGACACATTATGAAGAAATATCTATGAAGACCCTGTGGAACATAACTGTTGAATAGACATAAATGCTGAATAGACAGAAGTAAAAGAAATAGTAAGAACTAAGGATATAAAATGGGATGAAGTTATGGCTAGAGAAACTGAAACAAAATTAAGCAAAAGCTCCTAATTGGAAAACCCCAGACTCACATGCAGTACCTAACTTCTGGCTAAATGTATTAACATCTTTACAGGAAGATTTAACCTTGAGTAAGAACTATTTATATGCACATCCCAAACAGACATAAACCTGGTTAATAACAGAAAAAAAAATGAAACTCCTCCTTCAGAGTGAACCTACAATCTGTCCTAAAAACTATAAACCAATAACTTGCCTTCTGATGATATATAAACTATATACTGGAATTGATGCTGATAGAGTTTATAGAAATTTAGAAAAACTCAAGTCATGGCAATAGAACAAAAGGGTAATAAAAGAAAGTCATATGAAACAAAGGATCATTTGTTGTTAAATAATGTAATAATGGAGAATTGTAAAAAGGGGAAGAATCTAAGTATGGCATGAATACACTACAAAAAAGCATGTGACAGCATCCCACATTCATGGATAAAGGAGTGCTTACAGATGTATAAGATACATCCGACATTGATCGACTACATTACAATGACCATAACACATTAGCAAACCACTCTGCAGCTAAGCAATGATAAAGAACAAATTATTATCCCAGGGATAAAAATTCAAAGAGGGATAATCCAAGGGCGGCTCTTTGTCACTTCTGCTCTTTTGTCATGCCCTTAACCCATTAAGCTGTCTACTTAATAGATTAGGTTATGGTTACAAATTGGCTCCTAGAACACAACAAAGTGTAAAGACTTCTCATTTTCTTTTTGTGGATGATTTAAAACTGTATAGTTTATTAATTATTTATTTGACATTTGTTGACTGGTATAGTCCAACTGTGCAAATGCCCTTTTTAGCAGAGGCTCGGGGAGAAAAGCTCCAGATCACAGCAATACAAGATAATTTACATGTGAAAATAGTATACATTAGAAAAACTACATATTATAACAGAAACAACAAAATTAACTTGATAATATAATGTAAATATGAAAAACAATTCATATCATGTGTACAGTTAGAAAAAAAATATATACAGGGAGTGAGGATAACAGGTAACAGTAGAGAAAAAAATGAAACAGTAATATATGAAGAGAAATTTGACAAAAGGTAGGGAGTGGGGGGGTGAGAAAGGAGAAAGTAGTAAAGGAGAAGGGACAGGGTTCAAATGGGATGGTCACAGAGACATAACCAGATGCTGTTTATATGTTGTTTGAGTGTCTTCTTGAATTCATGGACATTGGTAATATTTCTGAGAGACATGAGAACCTTGTTCCATTGGGTGACAGGAAAATAGCTATAAAGATTTTATCCAATTAATTTTTTTAGGTTTGTGAATCTGTAATAAACATTGGCCAGAGCTTCTAAGGGATCAGGGGGGTGGTTATAGAGGGAGATAAGTGTAGAGATACTGGGGCAAGAAGAGGGTTTGTTCAGGATAGAGTGGTTGATAATAAGCTGGGTAAATAAGAGTTGGGTAGAAACTCTAGCCATCCAAGAGTTCTCAAAGCATGGTATTGGTGAAATTGTGAAGACAGATTAGCAGTGAATCTGACTACTTTGTTGTAGGTGATTTTCAATTTAGTTCATCAGATGAGGAACTAAAAGCACAACTGCAAGTGGTCAAAACTTTCTCAGATGATATAAGAATGCCATTTGGTCTTGATAAATATGCAAAAGAAACCTTTAAAGCAGGAAAGCTGCAGCACCAAGAAAATATCGGGCAGTGACAGGACTGTGATACAAAGGAAACTGAGCAGGTGAGAGTGTATAAATATTTGGGAATTAAAGAAGGACTGACAATAAAACATGAACAAGTGCAAACAAAACTTAGTAAGGAATAATTTACAAGACTAAAATTAATACTGAAAACAGCCTTGGCATCTAGGAACAAAGTCTGAGCTATAAACCAATTTACCATTCATGTTCTAACTTATAGTTTTGGAGTGACTGACTGGCCTCAAAAGGTACTGGATCAGTTGGACAGGAAAACAAAAAAAATGCTTCACTCTTATCAAATGATTTATGACAATCAGTGTATACCAAGATTATATATTCCCCGTTCTGAAGGAGGTATGGGCCTCATCAAAATTGATTACGTGTATAGATCTGCAATCATAGGACTGCATACATATCTGCTGACCTCACAAGATCCAAACATAGTGAAAGTTTTAAAACATGAGTCTAAGATGACTTCCTTGCATAGTTTAGCAGAAGAAAATTGGTGTCAAGTGGGAATGGAAATCAAACCAAAAGTAGACAAAAATCAGGCAGCAACTGAACGTGCCAAAAAGCAAAAGAAAGAATATAAGCTGAAGGATCAGATGAGTAGGCAAGAAATGTGACAAAGGCATAAATGTAGTTGCAAGAAAACATCTGGAATAACCTCATGTTAATCAGGATCTGATGCAGGAGTGGTTTAGGAGAGGTGAATTGAAGAGAGGTGAATTGAAACCAAAAGATGAAAGGTTAATATTGATGGCCTGGAATAGTGGACTACCTGCAAGTCGGTTTACAAAGTCCATTGAACATGTCAGAGAAACAGACAAATTCAGATTTTGTAAAACAGAGTTGGAAAGAGTCACACATTTTGTTTCTAGGTATGATAAACTAATGGCAGAGGGCCTGTATAACGAAAGGCATTATAATATGGCAAGACAGTTACATTGGAGATTATGCAAACATTACAATATTGAAGTAGCTGAGAAGCATTGGAAACATGAGCTACAAAGCATTATAGAAAATGATGAAGTTTATATCACATGGGATCACCTATTACCAACAGTTCAAAAAATAGATGTGAGAAAACCAGATGTAGTAGTCCATGAAAAGAAGACAAAAGTGCATTGATCATTGAAATTGCTATACCCAGTGATCACAGTGTTTTATGCACGGAGTGACACAAAGTAATAAAATGTAAGGATTTGCAGGCAGAAATGAGGGCAATGTGAATAGCCAGACAGTTCCAATAGTAGTAGGTTAGTAGGAGCAATGGGTCTCATAAAAAGAATTTACAGTCATATTTAGATACGCTACTGATCATGTAACTCTGTATGAACTACAGAAGAAGTTAGTTCTGGGAATATTGCGGGTGCTGTGAAGAGCACTTTTGGATAACATCAAAGATTTAAACAATACTAATTTCATGAACTTTAAACATACTTTGACTTAGGAATGGGGTCCATTCCCATCATGGTATTAGAAAACCGAAAGACATGGAGAAATTAAAAAGAGAGAAAAAACAAATGGGTGGGTGAGGCATAGTCATTGTCATCATTTGCACAGCTGGAGTACAAACAGAGATTATAATTGTATCATAGAGGTAAGGCTCAAAAGGAGGTGGTTGCAGTAGACTCTCAGTCAGGTAGCAATTTGGGTGAGTCAAAGATTGTATTGTGCAGCGTCAGGCTGGAGCTTCTATATTGTTGTTGTGACATTGGCCAGGTGTACCATGTGACCCTGCAGCTGCAGGGCAGGATAATTTCTGAGTGAGAGATGGTTTAGAACTTCAGGAGAATGTCTTGGGATCTCTATATGTCTCCCCATGTTGGGAGCCTATAGATTGATGGGCAAAGTATGACACTCTGATGACCATCAGGGGATAAGAACAGTGTAGTACTGAGTGAACTAGCATGTCTAGCCTGGTGAGGTATCCTGGGGTAGAGCCAGATAAGTGTCATCTGACATGACCACAAGATTGATCCCATCCAGATGTGGTGGCTGCCATTGCTGGAGGTGACAGCAATGCAGTATGCAGAGCAGTATATGCCACTTGTGTAAGCCTGGTCTGTGAGTGCTCATCATGCATGTGAACTCTTGCCTCAGCTATGGCTGATATGCTATCCAGAGGCACAATGGAGGACATTTACCTCATACCTTATAAATGAACCAATGGGTGCCATGCTGGCTACCAAAGACTTGAGCAAGTGTGTTTGTTCCAAGTCCCTGTATGCTATGTCACTCTGCATGTGCTACATTTCATTGCATAGTCCATGCAGCTGTTGCACATCCTTCATGAGGGCCACACAGTACACTCACCATATTTACCACATTGTGCATATTGGCTGTCTTTTCCTGGATCACTGACCTGCATGTCTGCTGATTAATGTCAAGTGTCATACCTTTGTTAAGGAAAGACCTGAGTCATGGCAACAGCAGCCACTAATATATCTCTCTCGTGTAGTTCAATGTATCCAGCAGCGAATAAAACAGAACGCTCCTATATTCGCTAATCTCACGACTGTATTCGTGTTCAACAGATACGAAATGACAAATGTATAATTAAAATCTGTTTAATCCATACAGTGTTTAGCGCTTTCACTCACTTAACCGTGAGCTTCCTTAGAACATTCATACTACTGATAATGCAAGTTTAAACACAACTATTTGGTGCCAAAACCAGTTTCAATTTCTTAAAGCTGTAGACCTTTAAAAAAACTTTTCTTAAAAAATCTTTATAAAATTTCCATAAACCATATTGTAATACTGAAATACATAAGAATACATAAAAATATGCCACTCGAATTAATATACAAATCAGATTCACAAGATTATTTCAACCACTAATTTCTAATAATGGTTTTGTTGATATATATTCATTTAATCCAGGAGGTGTTGTGACATCCATCAAAATCTGCCAACAAACCTCTTTGTATGCCAAAACACTCTTAATGTTTCCACCCCTTGGATTACTAACCACTGTTTCCAAAATAGCGAATTTGAAATAATGATTTTCCCCTTTGCTATCTATGTGTTTGAACAACGCATTTTTTGGTCTTTCGTCCTTATACTGTACAAATGAGAATAAATTCTTTTTCTAAAGTTTCGTTCTGTTTTCCCTATATAGTATGAAGGACAGACCATACATTTAGCTAAATATATTAACATTTTAGTATTACAATTACCACGCTTAAAATTAATTTTGGTCCTATTATAATTCTTTAATATAATCTCTGTCTCCTCATTAATCGCAAAACATTGGTGACATGTACCACATTTTGTTGTATGTGTGAGATTTCCTGTTTTGCTTGTTTTATGACTTCTCTCTAACAATTTTTTCATATTATGACCCATCTTATAAACAAATGTCGGTTTAGAACCTAAAATTTCTAACTTTTCTTCATCTATCATTAATGTGTGCCAGTTTCTCATCAAAATTTCTTTGATCTGGTTACTGTATGGACCATATTCTATAATACATGCCCTTCTGAAAGAATTGTTGGAATCATTACCATTCTTATTAATATCACTGTCTAGTATAGACTTGGACTTCATTCCTAACAAGGGAATATATTTCTTCCCCCATTCATTGATTACATATGCATTTACTTTGTTCATCATATCTGTGTCATATCCTCTTTCTCTGAATAATAGGGAGATATATTTAACTTCTTCTAACATGTCTTCATAACTTGAAGTCATTCTCACTGCCCGTATACACTGTCCCTTATAAATATTCATTTTGGTCCTCCTTGGATGATTACTATTGTAGTCTATATATATAACTTCATTCTTCTGAGGAAGTCTGCTTGACAGATGAAAGCGCTTAATGTGTGTGTAATTTGTGTGTGAATAAACTTTTTGTCCGAGTCGGGATCAGACCACATTCAACTGTCCTTTCTGTGGTCATTTTCCTTTTTAAACATTAAAGCTAAATTTTTTCCCTACATATTTTTTTTTTTCACTTATACAATCCCACACAACTCAGAAAGTGTAACTGGTATTGAATTTCATCCCTCGCAACTAAAAAAAAATGAATGAAGCTCATCTGTGTCATCTATAATATAAAATCATTGGGAAATGAAATATATGACCTTTTATATTCTCTTCTCGGGGTCGAATTTTTTTCTTCACTTTTTCCTTTGTCCACTCCACCTCCTGATGTTTCTTCTGGGAGTTGTTTCCTCCCCCAATTATACACTCTCCCTAGTTTGTATTGTTCAGTATCTCTAGATATTTTTTTTGCTTTTTCTATCAAAAGCTTTCTTAGTCCTTGATTTAGCTAACTCAAATTGTTTGAAATATAGTCTTTCCCAATTCATGAACAACAAATCCTTTTTTTATATTTTTTTTCATTCATTCATTTTCTCATTAATAATTTTACATAACTTTTTATTTTATTTTATTTTTAACTTAACTTCCATTCCCATTTTTCAAAAAATGTCAAAAAAAATTGTTAAATTCATTAAATCAATAAATCAAGGTTAAATCAATACCCAGTAAAACTTTTGTATAATAGGTACAATATTCAAATTGATACAATGAGACAAATATGCATTGTCTAATTTAATAGCGTTAATAACATTTAGCTTTTTACCAAACAAATATATTAAGTCCTTTAATGTACCTTTAAAATTAGGTTGTTCTGTCTGTTTGTCTCTTTGGCAACAGATTGTTTAAGTCAAATGGGTTCTAAAAATCATTCATCATGTTACAGATGGCAGTGGGAGAAAATTCCTTCTTTTCAGGTCATTCCTCATCCTGCAGATCAGACTCTTTTGTTTCCTCCTGTTCTTCATCACATGGTGTCCCAAGCAGTGAAAGAACCAGTTCCTCCTTCCCAGATGGGAAAGGTGTTTTATTGAAGGATGTTCCAAGTCCCAAAGTAAGAACATTCTTGGAGATCAGTTGTGGATTTTTCTTTCCTAAACATGTTTGTGAAAGTGCCTAAATTCAATATGATGTCACTTCACAACCTATTGCCTCTTCTTTCTTTTTCAAGTTTCCTGGTAACACTAGACTTAAAAGTTGCTTATCATCACATTCCAATTCATTCAGACTTCAGGCATTTCTTAGGGTTTTGTGGGTCTGTATCACAGTATCAGTTCTCTGTTTTATCCTTTGCACTATCCACTGCACCAAGATTGTTCACAAAGTGTCTAGCTCCAGTTATAGCTTATTGCAGGATACTGCGTAGCCACATTTTCACATATTTAGACAGGTTGCTCATCTTTATGAAGTCTTTTTTCAAAATGTCAGGAATCTCTCTCTTGGGTGAGAGATCTCTTGCACAAGCTGGGATTCCAAGAGAACATTCAAAAGTCTTTCTTGACTTCCTCACACAGGATTGTGTTCCTGGAATGTCAACTGGACACTTCAGTTCAAAGAATGTTTTTTTACAAAGAAAAATGGATCTTTATTTAGATCCATTTCTAAAGTTTTCCACTCAGATGTCAGTCACTGCCAGAGAATACCTCAGGATTTTGGGTCTAATGGCATCTATGGTTCTCATGATAACCCAGACAAGACTCTACATGAGAAAGATACAGTGGTATCTGAAATTTCTTTTGTCCCAGCACCAACACCCTTTATCTCTTCAGGTCCCGGTATTGGGGTTTATTGGAAGAGACAACAGATATCCTTAAATAAAGGTCTTCCCTTCTTCCTCCCTGCTCTAAATCAATCAGTCATCACAGATGCTTCAGACTTTGCTTGGGGAGCAGTTTCAGGAGTAATAAAAGTGCAGAGGGTGTGGGACACCAAGGACAGATGCAAGTACATAAATATCAAGGAGATGCTTGCCCTCATCAAAGCGCTAAATTCTCTGAACCTTTGTTTAGTGCCTGAAACCTCTTCTAGTGGTTACAGACAATGTCACAGTGATATGGAGCATCAACAAACAAGGGGGAATCAAGTCGTAACCCCTTTGCAGACTAGCCATGTTAGCATGGGATATAGCTTCACAGCACAATCTCACTCTGCAGGCATCCGTCATTCTGTAAGAGCAAAACTGTATGCAGACAAGCTGAGCATGACCCGTGCAGACCCCCCACAAATAGAAATTAGATCCGGGGGGGTCTTTCAAGATGTGATCCATCTGCAGGGAGTTCCTCAAGAAGACCTGTTTGCCTCATCTCTGAACAATCAGCTGGCAAAATTCTGCTCCAGAACTCCATGCAAGAAGGCCTGGAAGACAGATGCATTTTCTTTTCTTTGGACAGGAATATTCCTGTATGCATTTCCACACTTTCCACTAATGTCCAGGGCACTTCTGAAGATTCAGAAGGAATCCTCCAAGATCATTGTGGTGTCTCCCTTCTGGCCCAGGCAACCATGGTTCTCTATTATTTCAGAAATAGCCTGGTTCAATTACCATAAGCTTCCTCTCACAATGGATATTCTCACGCAAGAACAGGGATGTTTGCTACATCCCCGGTATCAGTCATCTTCAATTGACTAGCTGGATGATATGGTCGTAATTCCCTTTAGGCACCTGTTTTTTGAGGATGTGCAGCAGGTATTAACAGCAGTAAGAAAGCCTGCTGCTAGAAAATCATATATTAGCAAATGGAAAAGGTTTTCTAGTTGGTGTCAACAACATAACCATTCAGTGCTAGTTTTTCTGGTTTTACAATATTTGTGTGAGTTTCTGCCTTATTCCTGTATCAAGGTTCATTTAGCATTAGTTTCAACATGTTTGCCCATGGATCCTCCTCATTCAAGGTATCCACATGGCAAAGTGTTTTTGAAAAGGATTTTGCACAAGAGGCCTCCAAGTAAACTGGTGATCCCTCCTTGGGATCTTAATTTTGTGTTAGAGAAACTAACACTTGCCCCATTTGAACCAGCTAGTCTGGCTGACATGAGGTTCATTACATGGAAAACAGTTTTACTGATTGCTCTAACCTCTGCAAGAAGGGTATCTGAGTTGCAAGGTATTATGGTGAGTCAACCCTACCTCATTTTCCACAGGGACAGGGTTTCTTTGAGAACTAATCCTTCTTTGATGCCTAAAGTGGTATCTGAGTTTACTTTAAACCAAACTATCCATCTCCACATCTTCCTTCCTGAATCTAAAAATGAGGGAGAAATGATACTCCATACCTTGGATGTCCACAGACAGCTCGGGTACTATCCTGACAGAACTAAATCTTTCAAATCTTCTGATCAGTTGTTCATTTCTCATAAAGGTAAGAAGAAGGGACAACCTGTGTCAAAGTAGAGTATTTCCAAATAGTTCTCTAAGGCTATTACCTTTTGTTATACTCACCATGAAAAATTTATTCCAGACAGTGTCAAGGCCCACTTCATAATGACTTTGGTTTCTTGTATGGCTTTTTGGAAAGAGTTGGATTCTAGAAGTATTCTTGAAACTGCTACATGGTCCTCTGTACGTACTTGTACAAAGCAATCTAAGCTTGATTTCTTTTCTAGGTCTAGATCATGCTTTGTTAGGACCATTCTCCATATGTTCCAGGGCCCTTCTCCTTCCACCTTCCTGATATAGTTAGTTATTGTAATCTTCTCATATAGCTAAGTCTACTGCAGCAGTGCTCAGTATAAAGAACATAGTACAGTTATGCAAGTTAAACTTATCATAATAGTAGATGTTCGAATTATAACTGCTGCAATAACCTCTCCCTCCTTCCCTCCACCTACCTTGTTTTTGGTGTATTTTTGTTTTCATGCCAGGGGTGGACATTTATTTTTTTATTATTCCTACTATTTCTTTTCAGGGCTCAGCCTCCATCTCTTTGCTGGCAGGAAAGATGTGAAGGATTTTGCACCCAGACATGTCATTTAGCCAGCTCCACTGGAGCTACCTGACAGTTTGGGTATGTGGAACGTCCCCTGAAGCTTTGTAAACTGGCTGGCTGTTGTGTCCTGGGCAAGATATAACCCATATAACTAAGACTACTGCAACAGTGATCATTAAAACATCTACTCATATGGTATGTTTATTACACAACTGTAGTTTTATTTCCTTGCCTTTTTCACCAGGGTAGCATGTAATAATTTGTCCCTATTTTCTTTTATAGTGGTAGAAGACAGAAATTGTAACAAGGAGACATACCTCTAGAGTTCTGAGAGGCTGTCCATGTGGTAGAGTACACATACTATGACTATGACTGAATTCTGCAACTGCAGTCCTATTTATAGCACACATATGTACTAATTGTTTTTTTTCCCTCATTCTGCATTTTTCTCATTTTCATAGACGTGATAACCAAACCGCAATCCACTGTGAACAACCAAATGAGAGAACGAACAGACGGTATAAGGTTTATTGGATCCACAAAGGACAATATTGTCCTTTGTGGATCCAATAAACCTTATACCATCGGCTCGTTCTCTCATTTGGTTGTTCACAGTGGATTGTGGTTTATTTATCAGTTTTTTTCTTATTCACTGTCATCCTTCTGGGTTATTTTCATAGAAGTCCTGCTAGGGTGCAGGATGTAGAGTGATGGCAAACACTTGGGTCTGTGCTTATTAATGTCCCTTGTACTGGGTCATCAGCAGCTGCCAGGCCTGCCTCTCAGAAGGGGGATGAAGGACACTCTGCTGAAGGTGACCTGGAGGACTCATTGGTGGCTTCTGTGGCAACTTCTCTGGAGGGGGAAGGAGGCGCCTCTTCTGACAGTGTCCCAGAGGGTCTCCCTTAGTCCCTCAGTGTCAGATACAGCTGCTAGTAATAATTGAGGTGGCTGCTGGCAATTAAAGTTTTACACAGGGAGCATGGAGTCCCTCCTGGTGTGGCTGATAGATGAGTAATCCACCCCAACCATCTATTGTGGACTTTTTCACTATAAGGAATCAGAGTTTCTTTTCCTTTTTAGCTAACTGCTCCCTATTTGTTTTTGGTTTGAACTGATTTATGCTTCATTGTTTTTTGCACTGCAGGGCATTATGCAGGCTGCATTAATGGACATTTGTACTCTAACTTACTGATTTGGCTACATTTTTTTCTGTGTCATAATTTACTCATTACAGTCAAGTGACACCTCCAGGTGCTTCTGCAGTTACATTCTAGTGACACCTTGTTGTGTTGTTGTGTCTTTTGGCTTATCCCGGTTAGGGGTTGCCACAGCGGAACTCCGGTCCGCTAATGTTTGGTAGTGGATTTTTACGTGCCGAGTTACCAGCCCTGATGCACAACCTTCAATGAAGGCACGCCTATTCACGCATGCCTCCACACAGAAGATGTTCTAGCTGAGAATCGAACGGGACAACGTCTTGCTGTGAGGTGACAATGCTACCGCAGCACCACTACCGCAGGTATTCTACAGGCATCAAATATTGCTTGTTCGTGTTTGTATCAATAAATCCAAAACCAAGCTGCATACAAGCTATTAAAATATTTAATCTTAAAGTTTACACAATGGCAAACTCAACTTTATTGATAATTGATCTCTGTATAGTGTAGATAAAAAATATTTATTGTTGTCCATATAATATTTATTTATAGTGTCATAATTTTCTTAATTTTCTAAGTATCTCAACTACAAAATAACGTAGACAAAATTGCTTAGGCTCATATGAAATATTTCAACTGGATGAACAAAATGTTGCTGATAGTATGTGTGTAACTTGAGTGGTTGCTGAGATATTGTAAGTTGTTTGCAAAATGTTACAAACTTAATAGTTACTGTGTTTACTGTGACTTATAAAATTCAGTTTAAGACCTAGAACCTGAAGAATACTACCACAATAAAAATAGTTTGTGCTGAAGAGTTTGCCATTTTCGCTTCCTTAGTAACCTCTGTGGTTCCAGAGATATGAACATATGTTTGAAATGTGAGAGCATAATTAGATTCTATTAAAAAGTTAGGCTCCAGTCATTGGAAATAAAAGTGCAAAAATCCTGAGTGTAACTGGGGAGAATGAGTTAAGCATTTGCCAGCAGTAGCGAATAATTTTTCTTTGATTCTGATTGACTGGTTTGTTTCACTCGTGGTATAATACAATAATGAATTACCATACCAAATCTTCTCATAGCTGTTCCATGGATGGCTAATCATGAAACATTGCTATATCTTCTCATGATACTTTGAACATTTTAAAAAATATTTAGATAAATTCATCTGAATATTATATTTGCAATTTTTTTGTTATTTTTATCTGTTGATGCCTGCCATCCACCAGTCCTCTCACAGGCTTTCCCACTTCCTTGGGAAGAAGAACTCACCATAAATGGTCAACAGTGAGGCAGATGCCAAGGGTTTTTTGATGACAAATTCTTGCTGATTGAAGGGCCCTAGAATGCCCTCCTTCTGTCAGGAAAATACACATGCTTTCATATATGTACCCTCTGAAGGGGACCATGCCCTATTAGAGGGCTGATACTTTTACAGCTTTGTAGGAGCCAATTGCATGTCCCGGGCCCATACGCTGCACACTGTTCTCCCATCTCTGGGGGATCTGTTATTGCAGCTGACTAAATCACCTGCCTCCCCCCCACACCCCTTTCTTCACGTGCAGAAATTGGTAAATTAATTCAGGTTATCTTGGTTATGGTCAGGGCTCCATCCCTTTATGCCTCAAGAGTTGAGGCATTAAATTTGCAAACTTTCTTGAGAAAAAAATAAAGATAGCACTAACTGTATTTACATTAAAATACTTTAAAAGTTAAGCCACACAGTATCCATCTCATATTTCATAATAAAAACATCTACATACCAAGCGACATTTTTTTTTCATAGATACTGTCTAAGAGTATGAAACTAAGAAAAACTTTATTCTATCAGCTTTTTTATAGATCCTGGGGCTCATATAGCTATAATCTATTTGGTTATTGGAAAAAGGTTGCAGGTCAGGAAGCTATGACCTGTTAAAGCTTAAAATTAAAGCATTTTTTCAAGAAAGCAAGCCCCCTGCACTCAGCATGTGAAGTGCTTGAACCCGATACTTCCTTATTTATACATTCGAACTCTGAGATCATGAACCCTTACATAAAAAAATGAATATCTCATTCACAATGCTTTGCTGTCTTGCCAGTTACTAACACAATGGCTTTCTGATCAGTTACCTGTAATCCATGACCAAATAAAACATGACCATACAAGCTGTAAGCTTGAAAAGAAAGCTTGCATACACTAACTGCTCAGCAGTTATATCTTTGAATTTTGTGGAAAATTGATTTAAAGTATTTGAAGATATTTTGACTGACAGTGTATTATGTACAAGATATATTAATGGTAAGACACATTATTCCATGTAGTAGAATAGAAAATAAACCAAATTACTTATGAAGAAAAAATAAAGTATAATCTTTGCAAAAAATTCCAACAACATTAACAAAAGATTTTTAATGATGTTGCTAAGGATCTTAAGAGGGAAATTGTGGAAGCAAATGTTAAATTTGGACTCCAGTTGTTGAAGTATTACCATGTAAAAAGTATTTCTGTAAATATATTAACTCCTTTAATAATTCTACTTTGTCTATTTGTATAAAAATTGATGGTTCTAGTGACAGATCAAAGATTATTGCTGACATGTTTAGTATATTCTTTGCTAATACTTGCAAAAATAATACTGATAATATTACACTTACTATTCTAATTGAAGGACAGTGCTCTAAAATTACTATTAATATGATCGAAGAAGCCTTGAATAAAATGAATAGCTCTTCTTCTGTGAGTCCAGACTTGATCCCAGGGTCACTCCTTGTTCATATTAAGGCTATTTTTACTTGTTTATTTTTAAATATTTTCAATAAATTATTAAAAACTGGGAATGTACCAACATCATGGAAACTCTCACATACTACACCGGGTCTATATTAGAAGACCGAAATTTTAAAATCGCGAACGCTCTAAAAAGCGAAAATGCCGGACCTCGAAATCATTATTATGGGAGGCTGCCCCCTCCCACTAAATATATATTCCAACTCCGAGATCACACTACAGTGAGGAAACGGCAAATATTCCAATCTTCACTGTACTGCGATCTCAAAAAAAGCAATTTGTGATCTGGCATTTTGCGATTTTAAACTTTACGATCTTCTAATATAGACCCACTACACCTATATACAAAATGGGAGATAAAGTGAAACTGACAAATTACAGACAGTACAGTTTTGTAAAATCTTACCATAACAATAGATGTCCTCCTCTTCACTGTTGCAATATTTGTTACAGAAGGGATGTACCTCCCTGGGCAGCCTGTCACTCGGCCTGTATAAATAAGCATAAAAGAGATCTTGTTTGTGCTGTATGTCACATTCATGCTCCCCGCACAGAACATATGGCATAAAAGGGATGTACAGATGCAACTACCTAGAACTGAATCACCCTGGAAGAGAACAGTCGCCACAGAACAAAAGAGTCTATGTATATCCAGAAGGAAAAATGCAGAATAAACAAGAGGGAGTTGGAGTGAGGGAGTGAATACTGCAACAGTAAACAGAAGGGCATCTACTGTTATGGTAAGATTTTTTACAACTGTACTATTTTCTTTTATATCACTGTTGCAGTATTTGGTACAGAAGGGCGAGTAAATAAAGCTCAAGAAGCAGAATGGGAGATGAAAGGCTGAAGACAGCCCTCAACAAACCCACATAAGATGGTTTCAGCCAAACCTGCTCTGGCACTAGAAACCATATCCAACTTATAATGCATAGTAAAGGTATGCACTGAAGACCAAGTAGCAGCTTCAAGGATGCAATTGGTGTCCAACCCCTTGAAGAAGGCACCAGAAAAAGCAACAGCCCTAGTGGAATGAGCTCTAACAGAAGCAGATAGAGATTTGCTATGAAAGGAATAACAAAAATAAATGGCCTTAGATATTCAGGAGGAGATGGTTGGCTTAGAAACAGCCAAATCTAAAGAACTGGGATGAAAGGAAACAAAAAGCTGATCAGACTTACAAATAGTTCTAGTTTTATCCAAATAGTACCTGAGCTGCCTGTGCAAATCCAAGGTGTGCAGGACCCTCTCAGTAGCAGACTGAGGAGAAGGAAAAGAGGAAGGGAGTTGTCCCAACTGATTGAAGGACAACTCACTGACTACCTTGGGCATAACCAAAAAAAGGAGGAATGGCCACAAGGGCCTGAAACTCAGAAACCCACAGAGCAGAAGAGCCAGCAACAAAACAGTCTTCCAGGTACAGTGTTGCAAAGAAGCAGAATCTGCAGGCTCAGAAGGAGCCTGAGTCAATTTTTCCAAAACAAAATTAAGGTCCCAAAGAGGAGGAATAGGTTTTTCTGGAGGCCTAAAATGCAGGATGCCTTTAAGAAGTTGCTTGACCTCAACATGAGAAGTCAAAAAGGATTCAAGGGCAGACAAACTGAAATGGCTGACAAATGGTCCTTCACAGAATAATAGGCCAAGCCAGGCTGGAACAACTCACACAAGTAAGAGTGGACTAGAGAAATCCCCACTGAAAAAGGGTCCTGGTTATGAGTATGGCACCAGACTGAAAATCTCTTTCACTTGGACATATAAGATTTTCTGGTTGAGGGTATCCTTGCCTCCTGTAAAACCCTGAACATGTCCTGAGAAAAGAGATGCATGAAAGGGATCAAAACCCTATCACCCACAATGTCAGTTGCAGACTGGCCAAATGGGGATGGATGAGAGACCTCCTTGTCCTGTGTGAGGAGATCTAGCCAGTGAGGTAACTTGTGATGACTGCCCCTGGCCAGATGCATTAAGAGGGGGAACCAGTCCTGCCTCAACCAAAAGGGAGTCACTAGAGTTTTGGGGAGTCCAGCTGAATATTCTGCAGGACTTTTGGAAGTAGAGGAAGAGGAGGGAATGCATAAAGAAACCTCCCCTTCCAAGGAAAGGAAAGTCATCCACCTTCCAGGCCAGATGGCATGGCACTCTGGAACAAAAGAGCGGAAGTTGCCTGTTCAGAGGGGAGGCAAAAAAATCTACCTGAGGAGTACCCCACTGATGGACAATGTACCAAAACACATCTCTGTGAAGCATTCATTCATAAGCCAGTGTTTTGGACCTGCTCAGAGAGTCTGCCACAAGATTCTGCTCTAAAGAAATATTTACTGCCTGAAGAGTTAACTGATAACTGAGAGCCACTTCCCAAGCCTGAATTGCCATCCTGCAGAGGTAAGATTTTGTGAACCCCCCTCCCCGCTTGTTGACATACCACATCACTGTAGTGTTGTCTGTGTACACCTTCAAGGAGGCCAGAGACAACATGGAGCAAAAAACCTGAATGGCCAGAATCAGAACACTCATCTTTTTGATATTGATATGGTCTGACTTCTTATGGGGAGGCCAAAGACCCTGAACTTTCAGATGACCAAGAGATGCCCCCCACCCCATGTCAAAGGCATCAGTGAACAGTTCTTGAGAAGGGTCTGGGGTCTGAAAGGCCCGGCCTGGTTTGAGAGCAAACCGTTGAATCCACCACTTGAATTACTTCTTGAGAGAGGGAAGGAGAGGTACACTGAAATTCTCAGATGCACCACTGAAGCTTCTGCATATGCAGTCTGGCAAGAGGAAGCATCAGAACAGAAGAAGCCATCAATCCCAGGGCCTGAAGAAACTCCCTGGCTGGCATGGCAGTCAGAGGAAAAAGAGACTGAAAGAAGGCTGTCAATGACAATACCTTTGGAGGCAGAAGAGAGGCCAACACTAGCGCTGTCTGAATCCTACATCCCAGATACAAATGGTCCTGACAGGGAGTCAGGACAGACTTTTGGAAGTTGATAGTAAACTCCAGACTTTGAAGGAGAGAGATAGTGAACTGCAGATCCGCAACAATCGACTGGAAGAAGGCATCTGAAGCAACAGGTCATCTAAATAGGGAAAATAGGGAAAAGTCTGAATGTCTTAGAGCCTGCAGAAGGCAATCAGAGAAGCTAGGCATTTTTTGAATACCCTTGGAGCAGTAGAGAAGCCAAATAGCAAAGCAGAGAACTGAAAATGAGAGAAAGACACATAGAAATGTAAAAACTTCCTGAAGAGAGGGTGAATATGGATATGAAGATAAACATCTTTTAGATCCAAGGACACCAGAAAAGCCTGGGGTAATAAAAAGGGAAACAGAGTTTGAAGAGTAAGCATTCAAAAAGAAGGGATCTCAAGAAAAATGTTGAGCTAGGAGAGATCCAAAATAGGTCTCTAAGTGGCCTCCTCTCAAGGAACCAGCAACATCCTGGAATAAAAACACCTTCCCACTTGGGAAAGGGGGGACAGGTTGAATGTTCCCTTGGTTCAACAGGGATGCTAGAACGTCTGGGAAATGAGGAAACCTCTCTAGAAGAGGTTGAGGAATCCCAGAAAAAGGAGGGAGAGATTTCCATAACATGAAGTAAGAAACCAAGAGAATGAAGTGATGAGAAGCCAATTTGGAAGACAAAGGGAGAGATGAAGGGACAAAGGAACTTGGTCTAAAGGTGGTGGAGGGGTGAACTGTCAAAGAGAAGCAGGCTTATCAGATAAAGGAGGCTTCTGGACCCCAGAAATCTGAGAAGTCGTAGCAGAGTGGGCCTGTCTCCCACCCTTCCTGCCCTTAGAAGCCTGGCAGAATTGCCTGTGGACAAAAACAGACCTAGAAGGTAATTTCTCTGGAAATTAGGGATAGGAGAGACAAAAATATGTTTAAGGTCTTACAAGGCTTTGCCTTTCTCTTGAATAGACTTAAACATATCAGCAGCAGTCCCAACAAATATGAGTATTATCTAAAGGAACATCCAGCAACTTGGCTTGGCTTTAATGTCCTCAGGAAGAGACTCAAGACAAAGCCAAGAATAACACCTCATGATGGACACAAAAACTGCAGCCCTAGAAGAGGCATCAGCAGCGTCATAGCTACACTTAATAGAGCAGTGAGCCACTTGAAAAGCAGAAGCTAAAAAAGATAAGGCAGAGGATTTGCCATGAGAATCAGGGAGGGCATAGATAACCTGACAAGCCTGAGCAATCAAGGCCACAGCATACCTGATCATATGGATATGGTAATTAACTGTTTGTGATGATCCTTATGGGGAATCTGCCTCCCATACTGACATTTTCCCCTCTTAGATGACATGAACCCTAGATAGTGATATAAAATACAAGACCAAGAAAGTAAAATAAAAAAACAAAAACAAAAATAACCCCAATGGAGCATTTATCATGTGTTGCTAAATATTCAATACAGCAACAAAGCTTTCAAACTAATTGGCAAAATGTTGTTCAAACTGACAACAAAAGAAGTTCAAGGCACTTGTGTCTGTACATCCCTTTTATGCCCTACGTTCTGTGCAGGAAGCATAAAAGTGACGTATGGGACAAATAAAATCTCTTTTAAACTTATTTATACTGGCTAAGTGACAGGCTGCTCAAGGCGGGAAATCCCTTCTGTACAGAATACTGCAACAGTGATATAGAAGGACATCTGTTAGCTCAGTTGTTAGCAAATTATATGACCGATATTTGGCTGAGTTAGTGAATATAGCATATATTCATATTGGGGCCACTGAAATTGCTCAATAGGGATTTGTTAATGGAAGATCCTACCTTAGTAATTTGATTAGATTCTGTGATCAGATTATTGAAGCTTTGTATCTGGGTTTATCTCCTGGAATAATTTATCTTGATTTAGCTAAAGCTTTTGATAAATTGTCTTCATCCACTATCTACAGAAGGTTTAAGTGAACTGAATACTAATTGTTACACTGTAAGATGGATAATGGAATGGATGAAGAATAGGAAACCATGAGTAAAATGCCAAAATATATTATCTGGGTATTTATTAGCATTGACTGGTGTTCCCCAGGATCTGTCTTCAGTCCTGTATTGTTTAACATAGTTTTCTCAACAATGCCTTAAAGTAGACATCTTTGGACCTAAAATATGCTGATGACTGTAAAATTGGATTTGTTATATACCATTATAAGGATTTTGAAGAACTTAATGCTTATATGAAGCAAATGGAGAAACTGTGTTACTAGGATTCAAATTTTGTTTGGATATATACGTTATGTATGTCAGACAAAAATATCAAGAAATCCAGTATTGGTTTGAAAGCTTTATTGCTATACTGAATACTTAGCAACACCAGATAAGTGCCCCATTGGGGTTATTTTTATTTTACTTTCTTGGTTTTGTATTTTATATCACTACCTAGAGCTCTTAAAGAGGTATGGTATTAATTAGTATTAAAGCCATGAAGTTAGGGGTTATTTATAGAGGAACTTATCAACTAGGAATAAGCAGTGTTTGACTATTGTTTTCAAGACCCATAGATGACCAGTTATAGAGAAAAAAAGTACACTGTGTATCTATAATAAGAGCCAGATTAAAGTTCTGGGGGGGGGTATACAATGCAGATTCACTAAAAAGTAGGGGGAGTTAGAGAATATGATTACAGGAACTCCGTTATCTTTATTCCATAAGCTCTAGGCAGATATTAGGGAAAGTAATTTTAGCGCATAAGACTTTTTGTAATGTTACTTTACAAACTTTCTTTAATATGAAGATTTATAAGAATAATAAGGATTTGAGACATGAACATATGCAATTTCAGATGTAAATATGTAATTCTAGATGAAGATATTTCTTTATTGCAAATTATATGGCTATATTATGGAAAAAACATACCAATTAGTATATGGTAGTCTTCCACTCTGGACATTTCTAAAAGAAACCTGAATTCAATAGGGGATGCAAATTTAAAACTTATACTATGGAATTAGTGTTCCTCATTGGGAGACCGTATGACCTTGTGATGTTATCCATCTTCTACATGAACTGACTGGCATTACACACATACAAATACACACACACATGCATGTGTGCACTCCCACACACATGTGCATATGCACACACACATGCAGTCACACATATGCACACATACACACACAAGCACAAATGCGAGCAAATGCATACATATACAAGTATTAAGACACATATCCAAATGTATACACACATGCAGACTTTTTTGTAAATGAGTGTAATGCCCCTCCTCTGGGACAGTATTCAAAGAGTCTGAATCCTCACTGGTGAGGGACATTCACTTGGAGCAAAGATAGATGCACACAGTATTTCTGGATGCAGCTCTTTGCACCAAGTACAATTTCCCTTAAGAGCACACAGGGAACACGCTCAGTCTGAGGTCTGGATTTCCCTCTCTGTCTCTCCAGGCCACCAGTAAGACTCCACACTGGCACAGCTATAAAGTTGAGTCCTCAGCAAACTGTCCCAGGCCAAGTCCTCCCTCTTTGTGAAACCAGTGCTCTATGTCTCTGCTCCAAGTAGCTGATACACACACACACACACACACACACACACACACACACACACACACACACACACACACACACACACACACACACACACACACACACACACATACACACAACCTGGGAGGGACTGCCACAGATTTACTAGCTATACCCCTCTGTCCAAACTATAAGGTAGTTACTGCCACCAAGACTCTCTAAGGCTCTTGCAAAGGTTCCCAGTTACACCAAGTAAAATGAATATTAATACAAATGGTAATGTTGACCAAACAGCAATGTTTTCAGGAGGGGCCACAGTGTCACCAAATAAATTTAAGTACTCTCAAAGGTTAAAATATTCCCTAAAAGACCTGCCACAATGAAATGTTTAAATATATTTAATAATAAATAATAAAAGAACATGAAAATATTAAGTATCTACTTACAACACCAGAGTTTCAGTCACAAGAAATATTAAAATAACACAGATGGATAGACTCACACATACAGAAAAAACAGTACTTAATCTCTCTATATTTTTCCTGACTGATCTAAAGAATTGCTATTCCCTCATTACTTACAAAGCAAGGCAAGATGAAGTGGGTGAGTGATCCTGCTATGTCAGGTTTCAAAAACAGACTGCTCTGAGACGTCTGTCTCATCTAGTATTAAAACATCATTTCAGTGCTGGATTACAGAATGACATCACATACATCTGGTCATCTCACTCTGGTTCCCACACTATCCCCTTTACTAGAAGCTGCCAGGATTTAGCACAGATGTGTTACATTACACACCTAGAGCTTTGCTAAGATCTGTTGCAGCTTTTGGAAGTCATAAAACAATTTCAAATTTCCACCCTTCCAGAGTAGCAATTAGTTCACCCCAAGGACAATACAGAAGGCTTAGTATAGACTTTTTGTCTCTGGCTGCATTGAGACCCATGAGATACAATCTTTATGGCCTAAATTAAGTAATTTAATTTCAGGATATTTTTCTTAAAGTTAGTTGGGGCTAAGATTAATCTCTTCTCTTCCAATCCTCTGTTACAATATATACATTTAATCAGTTACAATAGTACAGTCTGATATACATGTATATTTATTTTCTGTCCAGTAGGACACACTTTTGGTACATTTTAAATGCAAGCAGCTTTACAAATGCAGTTGTTAACACAAGCATCTGTACAAATCAGTTTGATATACAAATGACATATACTTCTTTACAAAACTCCAGCTAGCTATGCTGGCATATGTTACACATCCACTGCCCTACTTCTCCTGGCATAGCTGGCAATATGTCACATTGTCACAATAAGAATAATGGGCAGAAAAAATATTGTCAAATTTCTTCATAGACTAGAACGAGGAAGAATGTTAAAACAGAAGATGATAGCAAAAAATCAGTAAGCTCTAAAGTTGTTCAGCAACATACAGTTTACAAGTGAGTGATATAAATTGATGCTATGTAGTTGTTTTGTAAATGAGAAATAGCACCAAATATTAACAAACATATCCATCTGATAAGAGTTAAATAATATGTAACACGAATTTGGCATCAGTCATAGTTTGTAATCAGTGGCAGATTATATAAAATAGGAGTGATTTGGGTGACTGCCTGGGGCCCAAAGTTCTTGGGAGTCCATGAGCATTATATCACAAGTCACAGATGTAAGTAGAATAATGTGGCTTTACCTGCTTTGAATAGGGGTGCCATAGGCCATTTATTAATTCACTTATTTATTTATTTTAAAATAAAAAAATGGCAGCAACATTTCTTTACTTTCAGTCTTCTAATTGTATAAACAGCCCTTAGTGCCCCTGTACAAAGCAGATGCAGCTATTGTTCAGATGACCAGTTAATTTGTCGGATTTCCGCTCCTTGCCGTTTCACAATCCACCTGATTCGTGGGATGGCAAGGAGCAGATATTTCTCAAATACTAAATGGAAAAGGGATGGTCATGGTAAAAAAGAGCAAAAGTGGTGGCAGTCATATGAGTTAACTTTGTTTTTAGTCTTGTCAGGTAACCAGATATGGGCAGTGGAAAAATTGAAAAGGCTAACATTGGAGAACATTGCTGTAGAGGCTATTGAGCACTTGTAATCTTTGAATAAACTGGTATTAAAATAACACTACTATGTGACCCTTATTTAATTACAGTCAGACACCTGAGATGTACACAAACATCAAAGTAGTTAAACTTGATGGATACAGGTCTGCCTGTAGATGAAAATGTTTGATTGATGTTAGTTATTTGCTCATTATTCTGGTGTTCCAGGAATAATGCAATTTGTGTGAAGTAAGATGGAAATGTTTATTGTGGACACTGTATGAAACAAGGTAGGAATATAATACTGTGCCCATTATTTTATCACAGTCTGATATATGAGGTGCACTCAGTTAATATAGTGGCTACAACTGCTGGATCAGGGTCATTTGTTCATTTTAAAATGTCATTAATCTGGCTTTGCAAGACTTGTGTGAATTTATTTGAAGTAAGTTGCAAAACTTAATTTACTGCTATGTGTTCATTTATAATGGACTTGAACACTTTACTCTACCATTTGTATCACAATCTGACATTTGACATGTACTCAGTGGACAAATTGGCTATTATTGTTGCTGGGGAGGGGATGTCTGTAGATGAAAGTAACTTATCCTCTTGTTATCTCATCATTTTAACCATCATTAATCAAGCTTTGTAGGGCTAGTGTGGATTTATGTGGAGTAAGTTGGGATACATTTCTGTGGTTATTGTGTGTTTGTGTGAAATAAACGAAGTGTATTAACATGCCATTATTTTTATAACACTCATATGTCTGAGGTGTACTCAGTCAAAGAAAGTTGCTTATACTACTGGATCATGAGGACTGCCTATAGATGAATGTAATACACCCTCATCATCTGTTCATTTTGAAAAATCATCAATTTGACTTTGCAGGACTGGTGTGAAGTAAGCTGGAATAATTTATTGTGGTTACTATATGGTGGTGTGAGATGAACTTGATCCTTGGAACTGCTGCCATTATTATTATTATTATCATTACTAAGTTAAACACTCTGTGGTTTGTCTTTGCATGACTTTTGTACATTTGAATATTAAATATTGAATATTGATTAGAATATTACTCGGGTTATTTTATCACACTTAGACATGTGAGGTGTGCACAAGCCATAAATGACTGTAATTAATGGGTAAAGACATTGGTGGAATATAATGACAGCAGTTGTGGTAGTCTTTTGAGGTTAAAAATGTTCTGAAATCGGTAATATTGTTATTATTGGTAAGTATATTTTATTTCACTTCTTGCAGGAAAAATGTTAAAGACTACTTAAATTTAAAATCAAGTTTTGCATTATTAAATATTAAATATAATTTAAAACAAATTGAAAGATAAATAAACTAACAGGAAAGTGAATACAAAAGAAGACATGCATTTTTGCATGGTCCTAAAACACAAACAAAAAATGGTGTATGTGTGTGTGTGTGTGTGTGTGTGTGTGTGTGTGTGTGTGTGTGTGTGTGAGGGTGGGGGGGTCTATGGTCTGAAAACCATCCAGGGTATGAGGTCCACTTAATATGCCAGTATGTATAGTACAGGTTTGAACAAGAGGAGAAAACAAGCAATAAGCACTTTAATTTCTGGAACAACTCAGAACTTATTGACCTCTCCTTTAAGGTCTGCATTAGTGTTAACACATCTTGTCCTAGGCAAATACTACAAGGCTTGAGCCAACATCCCTTATATAACTCGGTTAATGACATGCACAAGGATAATGTGATTACAAATATCATTGTCTTCACTTCCAAACATATTATTCTAAGGACTGTTTCTTTTTCAAAACATGCTTTAATGGAAGATATCAGGTATATTATTTGTCACTAGGCATGAGATTATAGTTTTCATAGATTCATAGATTCATAGATTAGTACTAGGCTAACTGCCCTTACGAGCCATTTTAAGCCTAGCCAATTATCCCTTGTGAGATTCAAACCCTGTACCTTATGTTTGTAAGGCAAACACCTTAACCATTAGGCCACCCTTCCCCACTATAAACAAGCTTAGACTACATGCATACAAATTGCAAGTATGTTTTTCTCCACAAATCAGAAAGTCAACACAATAACCCATTAAACATAGATGACCTTAACCCAAGTAATAGAAACATTTTAACTTTTGAATTAAGATACAGAGTGGAAATGGGGCCACTAAACTAGTTATTTCCTGCATCTAGTGGCCAAAGTCTTGAAAATGTTCAGACTTTCAAACACATTGTTACTGGGCTGTACCCTGAAATGTCACATCTGCTATACTTGGATTTACTGATCAGAAGGTGTTCAGGTAGCATAAACATGTTTCTTAGTAAACTATTTTATACATACAGAAATAAGGCTACCATACAGCAGTTGCTGCTTCTTACCTTATTTATTTATTTATTAATGGTTTTATTAATAATTGGTAAGTGAACTGGCCTTTCTCAGACTACTTTCTGATATAAACTAGGCAAGAACAGCAAGGATAAATACAATGGATTCATAGAAACAAATCAAAGTTACAATGACTGGAACTTTGCAAAAGAAAAATAATATTATAAAACGTTGACTTAAGCCAACAATATGAAATGCAATGTTTTACAGGGTTTTATGGTAACCTCCATGCATCTTGCCATAGTAGCATTCCCAATGTTTCTTTAAATATACTAGCAGTGAAATTGCTTAATCCTGATGGTAAGGGAAAGACTTCCTTAGAAGGGTTTTGTTATCTCCAGAAATCTGTGATTTTGAAATACTGAAGCTGAACAATGAGATTAAATGGGTTTGGCAAAGTAAAATCACTAAATCCAGTGTGAACATAATTGTCTCAATTTAGCCAATATATCTCAATACATTATCTAACTAACTAACTAACTAACTAACTAACTAACTAACTAACTAACTAACTAACTAACTAATGATCTAGCCATCATTTCTATCTATATAATAAAGATTAAGTATAGCCAACAGCCAGCATGTTTTTGGAAGTGTAAGGAAGTCTGAGCAGCTAGACAAAAATCACTCAGATACAAGAAGAGCATGCAAACTCCATAGAGATAGTGACTTGACCATCAGATTTACAGTGTAAAGGGTTACCATTAGAACTGTGGCCCAGGAAACATGGATTATAGACTAACTAAGCCACTAACATGGGAGGATGCAGGTGCCCATACTGATGGGAAGGGTGTACACTTGGGCTCACCTAATTCTAGATTCCTAGTAGAAGTCAGGGTCACACAGTAAGGAATTGTCTAAAGGAGAAGTGTGCACTTCAGTGGAGTTGGGATGATATGCTAGCATACTCCATTGCATATCTGTCCCAAGGACACCACTGGTGTATGTGAGGGATGGAGAGACAAGTGCATAAACAAAAACACTCTTTCAACCAGTATGATTTTATACCAGTATCCTCAGTACCCTCATCAACCCCCGACAAGTGCCAGGATTAGAGCTATGAGACAGAAATCATTCCACTGAACCAATATGCTGAACTGGTTAACCTCTACAGTGTCTAAGCCATGACAGAAATACTTATACTTTTAGCTGTGTAGTAGGTATATACTCCAACACTGCTGCTTCTGAAATAAGCTGTTGTTATGGTATTATTATAATGTAGCTGCATTACATCAGAAAGGAAGGACATGTCTCAAGAAATACTTACACAAAAGCTGAATAAAAAGCCTGCCCACGTTTTAGACAAAAAAACTCTGAAAAATCAAAGAGCCTCCATAAATTCTGCTACCGGTTTCCTCTAACTCTAAGCTCAGAAATCTTATATTTGCAGTCAGTGCTTCTTTAATCACCTAACCTTTTGTGTCAAGCTCTCATACATCTTAAATTTATTCTAATGGTGCTTAGTTTGATCACCAGCAATATTTAGAGTCAGACTTTGAGCCATGTTCAGGAGTAAAATAGAATGTTTCAACCAGTGTAGATTATTTCTGTAAAACAGATGTTTCTAGGTCTGTGATCATGGAGCTTAATATCATGAAGTTATCAGCAGTGACTCATTACATTTTTGATTTTATACTGCTGTGTGAATGATCAGCTGTGCCTGCCTTACCTTTTGACTTTTAAGTCTTCTTGTGGTAAATACTGAGTTAGATATTATATATATGTTTGCTACTGAAGTACTTTATTTAACTGCCTTAGCATTTATTCTTGGAATGCATACAATGGGATGTATGCTGCCTAACTGTTATGTTATATGGGGAGTTTGTATTGTCCTCTGTTGTGTCTTGAAATGTACTTTGAAATCAGTGCAGTGGTGTAATTATTAAATAAATCCATAAAGCATTAAATGGTGGACTAGTAGTGTAATATTCTATATGTCCTGTCATTAGTAAAATAGAACACTGTTGTTAGAGGTTCTACCCTGGTTTGTCTTTTCTGGAAAGATGTGAATATCTTTAAAGCAAAAATTGTCAGTGTATTAGAATTACTGAAATTTGGCAGATATTGCATATGATTGACTGCTACTGCAGTTTAGGGATATAGCCAGGAATTTTGGAACTGTACATTAGCTTCCAGAATGTATTCTCCTCCCCAAGTGTTGCTCCCTGAGCTCTAAAAAGTACAAGTTTAACCAAAAATTTAGTCACCAGGGTACTCTAAAAAAAAAAAATGTAGCAAAATGTATAAACAGTATAAACATAAGCTACAATAAGTACTCCATTTTAATTACATTGTAACACATTTCAAGATAAGCATATTATTTAAAAAAATCTGTACCCCCATGCAACAGTTAAGCTAAGTATTTTTACCAAATGGGCTTGAAAAATAAAGTGAAACAGCTGACAGATTATGTGACTGCTACCTTAAATATACATCACAGAACACATTATAAAATAAATAAATCTATCTTGCTATAGCCACAGCTAAATTTTGTTTTTGTTCCTATAGCCACAACAGACCTTTATTCACAAACATTGTTGCTGCCATTATTCTAAGTGAAAAGCTTCAGCTGGGACCTAAAATTAAGATTTAACTAAGCAATTAAATATTGTCTGGCTGTATGGTACAGAAAAAGGGAGAGAACCCTGACAGTAGCAGCAGTGATTCATGCTGAGCAGATGGATTGATCTGAAGCTGATAGGAGCTAGATTGGGATGGTGAAAATGAGTGGTTGGTGATAGCTGTCCTACCTCGGTGCTGGGCCGACAGATGACTCTACACTAAGAGCAACACCTTGTGAAGGCTTGGGAAATAGACTGACAGAATTAAGTAGCTGCAAATCACAGAATAACAGACAAGACATGATGTATATGGAAGCAAGTGTAATGTATGTAAAGACCAGAATGCCATGCAACATTGTGGTCAAACACATGAGAGATACGTACAAAAATCCTCAAAACCC
Organism: Protopterus annectens; assembly: GCF_019279795.1. Lineage (NCBI taxonomy): Eukaryota > Metazoa > Chordata > Ceratodontiformes > Protopteridae > Protopterus > Protopterus annectens. The sequence goes on from NC_056745.1 coordinate 240,220,034, forward strand.
ATGATGGCCACTTAGCAACCTGCTCTGACCTGACACTGGCAAGAAGACAAATGTAGTTTTCAATATTAGGTTCATAGGTTCATAGGTTCATAGGTTAGTACTAAGCTAACTGCCCTTGTGAGCCATTTTAAGCTTAGCCAATTATCCCTTGTGAGACTCAAACCCTGCACCTTGTGTTTGTAAGGCAAACACCTTAACCATTAGGCCACCCTCCCAACCCCCAAAATATTAGAGTGGAAAAACTGGCTCACTCATTTTCTTGATGGTTTTGCTCTTTTACAACTCCTCTTTGTGCAGAGAGAGATAGAAAGAGAGAGAGAGAGAGAGAGATCTCCATCATACTCTTTCTATTATCTGAAACCAACAAGATGTAAAGTGCAAACCACCAATGTAGCTTCGGTACCACCAATAAGCGAAACACTTCCAGTAGACACCACGTAAGATCTTTTAGTCCATAAGTTTAATCCACATAACGCCAAGACATACAATCCAAACAAGAAAAAACACAAAATGAAACACTAGTCTGTCATAGCACCAAAGAACTAGCAAAACGCCAAAAGCAGTTTAGCGCTTTCAACCATAGAATACTGGTCTTCCTCAGAACTGCTGATGAAAGCGTTCTATCCGTTTAAAAAAACTTGTTGGCGCCAAAAAGTATGTCACTTCTTAAAGGCACAACAACAACAAACCACACTCATGAAATACACTAAAAAATTAAATAATGTGTACTAAAATATGACCTGCTTGTTTTGCACTCAGAAACATGAATATTAAGATTAAATTCAGTCAAAATTACATATTTAAGAAGTAGTCATATCAAGGTTACATAAACATAATGTTAATAAAATGTTCATAAAATATTACACAGACAGTAATGAGCATAAGTTGATATGGTCATGAAAAATGAATCATACATAATAAATATAATGTATGAAAATAGAATAGTTTAAACTAAAAATGAATATACTAGTTCCTTAAAAAAGATAGATGAATGATTAAATTAATGTATTAATTAATTAATTAATTAATTAATTAATTAATTAATTAATTAATTATCAAGCAATCACCATAACAGCATAACCTATATAGAAAATCCTATGGTAATAGTAATATAGTTGTCATAGTATAATATTTGCTGTACGTACTGTTGAATCATGTGTCATATAAGAATGAATTATAATTAAATATATGCATAATCTATTTATAAAATATGTATAATCAGTTAATAAATAAATATAAATATAAGTATATAAAAAAAACTGTATCTATAAAATGTATCTATAAAATGTACTAAATGTCAGTGAGCTAAAAAACATACAAAATTGATATAATTATAAATACTTTTGTCAACATATAAGGTCCATATTGTCTATTTTTAATATGTTTCTCTTTAATAGACAATATGGACCTTATATGTTGACAAAAGTATTTATAATTATATCAATTTTGTATGTTTCTTAGCTCACTGGCATTTAGTACATTTTATAGATACAGTTTTTATGTATTTATATTTATTTATTAACTGATTATACATATTTTATGAAGCTACATTGGTGGTTTGCACTCTTTCTATTATAACAAACTCCAAGATCACCATCCTTTGCAGTAAGTTATAAAATAATGGTGGAAAATTTTGGTCACTCTACTGGTCATGTCCAAATGTTTTTTTGAATTACTGGTACTGAACAGTTTGATAAGATTCTGATTATCCATGCGGTATTCCCAACATAGAAAAAGAAGATCCCTATGTGGCAATGTAGTGCAAAATGCCAGGAGGGATGAGAAGAATGGATGGGTAGGTAATGACTAGGAGAGGTATTTGGTGGAGCTAATGGGAGCAGAAAAATATTTCAGTGAACAGCATGTCCCCATTATATTGTATTATATTATATTATATTATATTATATTATAGTATATTATATTATATTACATTATGTTATATTATATTATATGGTAACCATTTGAAATGTTGGGACCTACTAGAGTGAGTCCTGAAGCAAGGAGACTGAAGGGCTGGAAAAAAAGGACTTACATGAGATGATCATTTTCCGTAATATTCCCTTATTCCCTTTTCTCTGAGAAATAGTGATCTTGGAGTTAGAATATATATGTTTGGGGGTGTGGGGAGGTGCAGGGGGCTTGCTCCCTGCAAAAAAAATGACAAATTTAAAGGAGAAGAGGGATGTTTGAGATTTGATATTCTACTGAGTTTTTAGTCTTTTATTTTTTTTTTTTAGGTCTGTTGGCACTCGGCATTATTATTCCAGACATTTCAACAGGAGCCTAATATATAGAACTCTCTCTCTCTCACACACACACACACACACACACACACACACACACACACACACACACACACACACACACACACACACACACGCACACGCACACACACACACACACACGCGCATAGAAAACATTGTATTCATGTTTTTGATTACATCTGCTTCTTTGTTAGCCATAGAAAAGCAAGATTAAAACATTTAACCCTTATTAAACCAACTCCTACTTTTCCCTCAAAACGTTTAGTAAATTAGCCTCAGACATTATGAAAATCTGTTTTTATTGTTTGTAGCAAATGCTGGTAGAGTAGCATTCTAAACAAGAACTTAGCAAGGGGTTAGCTGAAGGTATATAGTGAGTATTGTATCATGAATATGTCTTGCCTTTAATATGAGGAAAGCGTATGTCAAGTTAAAGCATAAGCATCATGAACAATATGTAACCATTCTGTATTACAACATTCATTTATTCATTTTTAATGTCTTCTCTGTCCTATTTAGGGTTACAAAGGAGTTGGAGTCTATACAAGCACTCAGCTACAAAGCAGCTATGTATGGAACAAATCTGGGATGGAATATCAGTCCATTACAGGTTGTGCAAACACACACACACATGTACACACACATGCACACACAGGTAAACATGTCCAGATGCGTACACTTATACATACATTTGCACATGCATTGAACTCTTACACATGCAAACACATGCACACACACACACGCACACACACACACACACACACACACACACACACACACACACACACACACACACACGCATGCATGAAACCATGCCACACAGAAATTCATTAAAGTTCGTAGCATGAGTTTTCTAGCTCATACTAGAAAGCCGTTCCAGCATGATGAGCCCATTTGCAAATCAGAAACATGGTGACTGTGATGAAGTAAGACATTATATATTAATTTGCATGTTTCCTGATTGCAGTTATTACCATGACATTGCAATAGTAACCTTGTTTAGGCATTGTAATCTCCCTCCATTCATTCTCTTACACACAAATACAGAAGTACACACACATACACATACACATGCACACACACACACACACACACACACACACACACACACACACACACACACACACACACACACACACACGCACACACACACACACGCACACACACACTTACACACACCATAGTCCCTCTGCTTGTCCCTGCCCTCCTATGGTTCCCCAACCCTCATAACACTTTAGTGCCATTACGGCATGTATGTATTAGACCCTGGTGGTCTAGAGTATCCCTCAGCCCTGATTCCTGTTACAATGTCAGTGCCATTATGTCACTTTAAAGAGTCAACCCTGGTGTCCAGTGGTTCCCCCACCTCCAATCCCCCTAATCCCATTGATGCCATTATGGCACCTTAGAATGTGTGTGATAGCCCCCCCTTCCACATTATGTTGTCCTGTGCCCTAGGGCACTTTATGGATTATTCCCTAGTGTCTAGTGTGTCCCCTACCCCCGTCAGTCCATGTAGTAAAGTTGATGCTGGTATGGCACTTTAAAGTTGAATCCCTGGTGTCTGATGGTTTGCCTCACCCTGATTCCCGTTTTGAAGTCATTGCCATTATGGAACTTTTAAAGTAAGCACTGGTGTCTTTTGATCCCCCCCAGCACATCTTTTGGCCATTTTTGTTACAACAGTGTGAAAGGCACTGCCACGCCAATCTACACAGCCAAACACTTCCTTTAATTGTTTGGCTGTATAGATGCCTTCCTGGAGGTGGTTCTAAGGAGACAAAACATGACTAATTAGCATATTCCTCACCCACAGAATGCCTCATTAACATTCAGTGTAGCCATGGGACCAGCCCTTCACAGTGCTGCACATCTTCATGTTGGAGGACCATGTTCTTGCTGAATAGCAAATAAGGTACCACATGTGTACATTACTATGTACATGTTGAGAAACCTCCATGAATGCAGCCCACAATATCTAGACAAAAGACAGATTTAGCACAGAAGCATCCCAGCCAGAGTCTGAGTCACTAAAGAAACCTGTTCAATGCAAATTCATTTATAATACATTTCCTGTTTACAAGCATAAGGATATTGGAAAGCAATTATGACTGGAATATGAGAGTGAACTATGTATTTATATATTTTTTATTTTTTTTTTACTATTAAAGTTGCACATGAGCATTTTTAAAACAAAATATTCTGTCATATTTACTTGAAGCTGTTAACATAAGAATATGAATTAAACTACTTTTTTTAAAGAAAAGTTTCAGAAAATATTTTACATTGCAACACTGTCCATTTTATGTATATTTTCTTATAATAGTGCTCATTTGATAAGTTTAGTCAGAATACAGATTACATTCTAATAAATAGCACATCACAGCTGCAAAAAGCACTCACTTCAGTGCATCATGCTTTGAGTAGCACCTGGACTTGCTAGTAGCAGGATATAGCCTATAGGCCATATCTAATTGCATGTTATTGATGTTTAATTACTCAAGTTCTACCGGGAACATCTTGCATTTTGGAATGTACCTCAATTGTTTCTTTTCAAACTTTGCATTATTTTGTTCTTACTCCAAGGCTGAATGCATCATTGCGTGTGCAGCCATATCAATGAAGCACACACACCTTAGCTGGTATAAATTTTGTTCTTATTTGGTGATATCCTATGACTACAGAAAAGTCATAAGAACCTCAGACTGTATGTCAGGACTTTTCATGTTCTAAAAACATTTTTTGACCAGTTTTATAGATTCATATAAGAAACAAAATGTACCATAGATTCTTTCTAGCTTTATCTAGTGTACTTTGAAATTGAAAAAAACAATACTCTGACAAGCATGATTCCATTTGATTTTAATGGTTGTGATCGACCATCTCTATTAGTATCTTCTTTTATTTGAAATCCACACAATGTGGCTGGAAACATTCACTATAAATTAGAAATTAACACTTTATTCTATTTCCAGTAATAGCACTGGAAACACATAAAATAAATTTACAAAGTATGACTTCTTTGCATTATTTATTAGGCCTTTATTTTTTCTTGTTTGGGTCAGTCTTTTAATAGTTTCAGTACAGCAAATGATGGTACATCAGTTTTTCAATCTTACTGTCCTGGATTTCAAGGCTATCACAAGTTTTCAGACTCTCCACTCCATACTTGACCACAGCTCACATCCTGTTTTTTGTATTACTGGCTATTCCCTTCTTGGATCGTTATCTCATAGTGGTGGAGGAGATAATCCTAGGTTTTTAGTCAGAGTTTTTTATGGGTTTCCTTAGAGTTATGTTGCAAATGACTGCTGCAGCAATTAACCTCACAAACCACCCATGATCGTGGATTGAAAGGTAAAGGTCAAATGATTCAAAACCAGTGCCAGATCGATTTCAGACCAGAATACTATAGAGGGGTGGTTTAATGCTATATTACTGTAGGTCTTACTGTATAGTTGTAGACTGTTTCTAATGTCCATGGTTATGCTGTACTAATACTGATTAATAATTTTTTGTGTGCATTCCTTCACAGAAAGAGATCTTGGGAAGCAGACTTCCCTACCAGAGGAGTCAGATCAGACTCTCCAGGTGTTGGGGTAAATGTACTGTATTGCTGCCAGATATGTATATCTTGCCCAGATATGCATTACTGTTTCAGATCTAATCATCACATATTTCTTCACTGCTTGTAGAACTGATGTATGATTTTAAATACATTTGTAACTGTGCTACTGATCCTACTTGTGACAATTATTCCTGATTTTACCATCTGCATGCCAGCTGCACTGGCCTTTGGTGTACCATTGCAGTTGAGCTGTTTTCCTCCTTTGTAGTACATTAACATTTTATTGATCAGTGTCTCATTACTTGATTACCACTGTATATTTGCTCGTTGCCTTTTTCAGACATTTTGTAGTGCATTTGTGTCCATGCCACTTCCCTTACTTATGCGACGATAGGGGAAGACTAGTGGAGATAGGTGAAGGCTGCCAGCCTAGCAAGATATAATTTTATAGATAATTCTGTCATCTGTAAATATTAATGTAAGCCACAGGCTTGTTGTCCTAAATGGAAAAAATGCTGTTAAAAATATAATAGTGCACTCTGCTGTAAGAAAGCTAAGTCAAGCATTTTATGACTTTCTTTGATGTTAAAATTCGGCTCTGAAATGGCTAAGTGAAGGAATTCTTGCTATTGTTTTAAGGCCCGAGTTAATGGCCAGAATTTGCATGCATAAATGTCTTTTATGGCTTTGCTTCCTGACCTGGTGTGAGCTTACTAAAGAATGTAAATGCAGTTTTTTGTTAGCCTGGGAACCCAGTGGAGCGTGAAGAATGATGTAATGTGAACCAGGAATGTGATGTTAAAAACAGAGAGAATCAGAGAGCATAAAGCATTTTTGTCTTGACCATCCAACTCAGCACTGTCTTGCTCTATATGTAAGTTTATCTTAGATTTGTTTTTTCTCTTAGAAATAGCTAGAAACTAGAAAGTTTAGACTAAGTGTTTTTCTCTGATGTCAGAACTGTACTACCGAATTATTTTAAGTATTTCTCTGTAATCTCTGAACTCTTGACTAGCACTGTGTAGTAAAAAGTATTGTCTTGTGTTTTTATTATTTATTATTAAATATTTTTAAACCTTTCAACTGTGGCTATTTTTGTAGAGATAATTTAAGCTCTCTAGAGTACTTGCATGTCTTTGGTAAAATTGTACAAAGCCACTCCAGTAGCTTTAGCCGTGGGCTATACTAACAATTGGATAATAATATTGCACAGTATTAATTGGACACCCTATTAAGGGCCTTTGAGTAGCTGATAATTATTAGCTGGGTGGTGGCAGTGATTTCTACTGTATAGTCTAGGTGAAAGGGGCACAGCTGGAGAACCTGTGCCAGCCTTTCCCAGGAGTGTCTGTGTGGTTGTATGAACTCTTCTCAAAGTGTGTGTGTGTGTGTGTGTGTGTGTGTGTGTGTGTGTGTGTGTGTGTGTGTGTGTGTGTGTGTGAGCTACTTGGGCAGGGACACAAAGCACTGGTTGGCCAGAGAGGGTGCTAGAGGTTTTAGCTTGCCCACTAGGCTGAGATCTGGACCCTATAGCTGTGCCAGTGGTGAGTCTTATTGGGGACCTGGAGAGCAAGGGTGTGACCAGCCCCAGACTGACTGTGATCTCTATGTGCTCTTAAGGGAAATTGCACTTTACTGTGTGTATTTGTTATCCTTTCCTCCTATATGAGACTCCCCTCACTGGTGTTATTGGTGAGGACTGAGGCTCCTTGATTGTTGGGCCAGGGCACGGGCATCACATATTAATTGTTTGGCAGTGGTGGGATATCCACACCACATATTAATTGGTTGGCAAATACTAATTGGCTTGTAGTGGTGTGGGTAGAGTGAATTCCTGTAGCTTGTGTACAGTGAGCTTTGAAGGTGTTTTGTACTCTAAATCAGCCACACAGTGAATACTCAGAGTTCAGATCAAAATTGTTTTATTTCTTTTGTTAGCCTAGTTAGTCAGGGTGAGCAGGCAGCATGTCAGCAGAGGAGTATGGAAAGCAGATAAGGAGCCAGCTGGTGGAGATGTGCCAGGCTAGGGGACTGGTGCATGGAAACCTGACTAAGGCAAACCTAATTGCAGCCTTGGTTACAGCTGCATCAGAAAATAGCAACCAGGAGGACAATCAGTCTGGCAGTGGAGATATAATACCCTCAGAGAATGGACAGCTCAACCTTTCTGCAGAGGACTTAAAAATCCATCTGGAGCTAAAGAGAATTGAGTTGGAAGCCAAGCGTTTGGAGATAGAAGCCGAGGAAAAGGAGTGGCAGAGGAGGCATGACAGGGAAATGCTGACTCTGCCAGAGTCATGGAGGTAACGGGGAAGGGAGTAACTGGACCCCAGAAGCACAAAAGGTCAGTAAATTTAAAGAGGGGGATAATTTTGATAGTTTCATTCATATGTTTGAGAGGGTATGCAAACAGTATAGTGTTGACCAAAGGCTCTGTGTATGGTTCCTGACCCCCTTACTCCATGGTAAAGCTGTAACTGTTTTGTCAAAAATGTCTGACTTTGCATGTTTTGATTATACTGCTGTTAAAAATCACTTGTTAGAATCGTTTAAGCTAACACCTGAAACATATAGGTAAAGGATTTGTGAGCATAGACGCAAGGCAGATGAAAGTGTGTGTGAATATGTTGCTGAACTGAGCACTTATTTCTGGGTTCCTATCACATTGTTGAAAACTTACATTCTCAAACGACCAAAACATTGAAAGTGCCATGCATCGAAATTGTTCTTGTGGGATCGTGGTACAGTGAGGATCAGTCAATTTGCCCTTTCCTCACTGTAGTGCAATCTCGGAGTTGGTATATATATTTAGCGGGTGTGTGGGGGGGGCACAGCCCCCCACAAGAACAGTTTCGATAAATGGCACTTTTAATGTTTTGGCCATTTGAGATTGTGATTATTCAATAGTATGATATAGACCCCTTATTTCCGTAGGTGGGTGAGTGGATGTCAGGTCACCACTTCTGAAGGGCTGACAGACCTTTTGGTGAGGGAACAAGCCCTTAGCAATTTGCCTGAGGACATGAGGATCTGGTTAGCTGATAGACAATGTGCTACTTCAGATGAGTAGCACAGGAAATGGACCCCCAGTACTGCTCATGGGTCTAAAGGAACCCATGGTAGGCAGCACAGACTGCCTCAACAGAATCTGCCAGTAGTAGGGGAAGCCACTAGTCCATGTACACATCCAGGAGCTAGGGTTAAATGTTTTGAATGCACCCAGTGGGGCCATGTGGCATACAGGTGCCCATGGAGGCAAGGTGGGGAACAAAAGGTGAGGGAGCCAGTAAGTGGGAAAGACAAAATGCCAATAGTAGGTTGTCTTGAGACAACAGGGGTACCAAACTACCATTCTGCAGATGTCCTAATAGGGAAGGATTTGGATGAGGCAGTACCATATGCTTATGCAATTACACACAGTCAGGCTAGGAGACAAGCATATGGGTCTGGTAGCCTGGGGAGACCCAGACAGACTGCATACTTGCAGCCAGGACTGGTGAGGTGGATACTTCAGGGAGGGAGCTACCCTTTAGCAGTGAGACTGAAGGTGAGTCACAGCTACTTGGGGGTACTGATGGTCCCTTGGACAGAGTGACAACAAAGGTAGAAGTGAGTGGTAGTACCCAGGCTGACAGTGAGGCACCACTGTCAGAGGATGCTGATGATGTTGCAGTGTTCTTACTATGTATACTTCTGTTTGGACATTTCTATTGTATTTTTATCTCGTGCATTTGTAACCTTGATTGTACTGCCTTTGGAGCTTTTCTCCCCGGGCCTCCACTGAAAATGGGTACTTTGTGGCCCAGTGGACTTCCCCAGTAATCAAACTGAAATAAATAAAAATAAATAAATTAGGGGAGCTAGGAAGGGTTACAAGTAGAGAGTTGAGACAGGCTTAGCTCTCAGACCCTACACTGCAAGGCCTGAGGCAGGTAGCTAGGGAGGCACCTGATTCTCAAGGAAAGGGGGAATCTGTATACTGGGACAAAGGGTTACTATAGAGAGAGTGGACCCCTGAGGGAGGGCTAGAAGGTGAGAGAGTACAGCAGTTGGTAGTGCCTAGAGCCTACCATCTGGCACTTCTAGCCATAGCCCATGATATTCCCTTTGCAGGTCATATGGGCATAAAATGTACAAAGAGCTGTATTATGCAGAACCTCTATTGGCCTGGAATTTCCAGAGATGTAACAAGGTACTGCAGGAACTGTGAGCAGTACCAAAAGGTAGGCAAGGCAGGAGACGAGATGAAAGGTCCTTTGATGCCTTTTCCTGTAATTGAGGAGCCATTTCAGAGGGTAACTATGGATATTGTGGGTCCTCTGCGTACCCCAAGTTCCACAGGGAAAAAGTATATCTTAGTCGTAGTGGATTATGCTACACGATACCCCGAGGCAGTGGCTTTGTCCTCCATTGAGGCAGAGAAGGTGGCAAATGCTTTGTTAGAGATTTTCAGCAGGGTAGGTTTCCCAAAAGAAATACTGACTGACAGAGGTGCCAATTTCATGTCAGACCTGCTGGCTTGTCTGTGGAAGTCCTGTGGGGTGAAGCACATGAAGACCACTCCCTACCATCCCCAGACTAATGGTCTTGTTGAAAGGTTAAACTCTACAATCAACTCCATGCTATGGGCATTTGCAGATCAGTTTAAGAGGGAGTGGGACAAATATTTGCCCCATCTGTTACTTGCTTAAAGAGAAGTTCTCCAGGAATCCACAGATTTTTCACCCTTTGAGTTGCTGTATGGGCATAGGGTGAGGGGACCTCTAGATTTAATTCAAGATGAGTGGGAAGGCAAGTGGGAGACTCACAAGGAGTCTGTTGTGGCATAAATCCTAAACCACAGGACAAGGCTCAGGGAACTCATGGGCTTGGCCCAGGAGAACCTGGCAGAAGCCCAACAACAGAAAAAGGTGTGATATGACAGGAATGTTTGAGCTAGAGAGTATGCTGTGGGGCAGCAGGTAATGGTTCTTATTCCTGTCAGACACAACAAGCTGCTAGCAGCTTGGGAGGGACCATACAAGGTGGTAAGAAAGGTAAGTGATGTTAACTACATGGTGGAACTGCTAGGCAGAAGGCAGGGGCACAAATTGTACCATGTTAACATGATGAAACCTTACCATGATAGGGAGGCCCTTGTGCTGAGCATTTGCAGTGGATTGCAGGAAAAGTCTGAGGGAGATCTGGGGACTGATCTCCCTCAGTGAGGCTCTGGCTGACACCTCAGTGGAAGGGGTAGCAATGTCCCAGCAGCTATCTCCTGCCCAGGTTTGAGAAATCTGAGCAGTGTTGCAGGAATTTGGGGACATGTTCACTGGGAAACCAGGGTGCACCCACCTGGGGCAGCACCAGGTGGATGCAGGACCCCAAAGGCCTATTAAGCAGGCTCCTTATAGAGTGCCTGAGAGAGTCAAGCAGACTCTGAGGGAGGAGGTACAGGAGATTTTGAAACTAGGGTTGATTCAAGAGTCCAGCTGTCCCTGGGCCTCCCCAGTGGTGCTGGTGCCAAAGAAGGATGGCAACACCAGGTTCATAGGTTCATACTAGGCTATCTGCCCTAGGGCATTTATAAGCCTAGCCAGAGTGTGTTTGGCTTTCGCCACCCATTTTAAATTAATTTTGCTATGCCCTTTTTCGAGGTTAGTATACTGTGCCTCTGTCTAACAGAGACACAGAAGTGATACCCGGGGTAAACCTATGATCTCCCATCCACTCATCAAGATTCCTCTTGAAGAGAGTCAGTGAGGGACTCAGCCTAAGCTGGACTGGGATTTTATTCCAGAGTGAAGGGAGCCTCTAGGTTATGAATCTGTCCCTCCAGCATGTCCTATTTATTTCAGTGCTGAGGTTCAAGTCTTTCGAACGCGTAGCTCTATGGGATTTGGATTTTCTGAGGTGTAGCATGTCCATTAATTCCGGGTTGGACATGACTTTATACGTCAGGCACGGATCGCCTCTGAGCAGGCGGTATGCCACTGAGTAGAGCTGGAGTTTCTTTAACCGGGCAGCATATGGCATCTGTTTGAGCCCTTTGATCCTCTTGGTGAGGTACTTTTGGGGTCTTTCCAGTTGCTGCAGGTGTCTGGTAAGGTACATCCCAAAAGGGGCATTGTACTCAATTGTGGGCCTAATGAGGGACGAGTAAAGAGGCACGATGACCTCCCCTGATCTAGATGTGAATCCCTTCATGATTACATGGGCTATATAAAATGTTTTTCTAACCACTTTGGCCACATGGTTGTCAATGAGAGATTGCTATCAACTTGGATCCCCAGGTCCCTAATTACTTCTTCTGTACTTAATAGATTACCACATATGTGGTAATTTGTGGGCACTTTGTTTTGCCAAAGGGGATGACTATACACTTTTTGGCGTTTAGCTTGAGGCCATGGCTCTGGCACCAGTTGTCTGTTTCTATGAGGCCCTTTTGGAGGATGCTTGTGTCGGCTGGAGAGTTGATTATGGCCAGTTTGCAGTCATCTGCGAACTTGGTCAGCCACAGTCCTTCCGTGTTGGCCTGTACTCGAGAAATATATATACCAAACAAGAGAGGTCCCAGGACTGAGCCTTGTGGGATGCCACTTGTAACTGGTTTGGAGTCTGACATGGCTTCAGCAATTCTAACCATGTGGGTTCTGTCCTTGAGCCAGTTTGCAACCCATCTAGTGACATAGGGGTTTATATTTAAGCTGGTGATCTTATCTATAATGCCCGAGTGGGGTATTGTATCGAAGGCTTTTGTGAGGTCCAGGTAGGCTGTGTGGACCACCTTCCCCTCGTCAATGGCCTTGGTGACTGTTTCAAAGAAATCAACCAGGTTTAAGAGGCAGGATCTGCCCTTAACAAAGCCGAACTGGGTAGGATCCAGTGTCTGTAGGTCCCCAATATCTTTATTTATGAGGTCCATGATGATCCTTTCCATAGCTTTGCAGACCAAGCTAGTCAGGCTTATGGGTCGATAGTTTCCAGGATCCGTTGAGGCACCACCTTTGTGGAGCAGGACCACTGTTGCTGTATGCCACTCTTTGGGTACATATCCTGTAGTAAGGCTGAGATTGAACAGTAGTTTTATGTTTGGGTTTAGCTCTTCTTGGAGTTCATGTAGGACACAGCCCGGGACACCGTCTGGTCCCATTGATGCTGTGTTTTCTGCTTTGGAGAGGGCAGCTCTTACCTGAGCATCTGAGATATCAGGGGGGCAGCACTCTGCTGGGACAGATATTTGCCCTTTTGGTGGGGAGGAGGGGGGAGAAGTTTGCGCTGAACCTGTCAGCTAGGATGTTGGCAATGTCTGTGGGTTCAGTGTATTTTTTTTGTCATTTTGGACTAATTCTGAGCATATCTGGGAATTTCTGTGTGGTTCTGTGTGGACTACAGGAAATTGAATAGTCATACAGAGTCAGATGCTTACCCCATGCCTAGGATAGATGAGGCCTTAGAGCAGCTGGGTGGGGCTAAGTATCTTACAACCATTGATCCTACCAAGGGTTACTGGCAGGTGCCCTTGACTCCCAGTGCGAGAGACAAGTCAGCCTTTGTGACTCATTTTGGCTTGTATGAGTTCACAAAGATGCCCTTTGGGATGAAGAATGCCCCAGCAACTTTCTGGAGGCTGGCAGATCATATCCTAGCAGGAGCAGGAGGGTTTGCCCTTGCTCACTTAAATGATATTGCCATCTACTTCCTGGCCTGAGCACCTTCAGCATGTCAGGGAGGTGCTGGGCAGACCACAGAGGGCAGGGTTGACCATTAAGCTGAGCAAATGTCACGTGGGTATGGGAGAGGTCTCCTACATAGAGTGGGGAGTGGTAAGATAAGGCCAGATTCTGTCAAAATGGAAGCCATTCAGGCATGGCCTGCACCTGTTAATAAAAATCAGGTGAGGGCATTTTTAGGGACAGCAGGGTACTACAGAAAGTTCATCCTCAGTTATAGTACCATAGGTGCTCCCTTCACAGACCTGACAAGGAAGAAAAGAGCCAGCCAGCAAAAGGCCAAGTTGCTAAGATGGAACCTAGGGTTGCAAGCATATGATATGTCAGTGCAACACTGCAGTGGGATTAGCAATGCCAATGCAGATGGGCTCTCAAGACAGGGAATGGGGTAAGGTATACTCAGATAGATCTAACCCTCTCAAGCAGCATTTCTCAAGGGTCACTTGAAAAACTAGCTTGAGTTCTCCAAGGGGGGAGATGTGTGATGATAGGGGAAGGCTAATGGAGATAGGTGAAGGCTGCCAGACTAGCCAGATAGAATTTTATAGATAATTTTGTCATCTTTAAATATTAATGTAAGCCACAGGCTTGTTGTCTTAAATGGAAAAAATGTTGTTAAAAATGTAACAACAGTGCACTCTGTTGTAAGAAATTTAAGTGAAGCATTTTATGACTATCTTTGATGTTAAAATTCGGCTAAGTGAAGGAATTCTTGCTATTGTTTTAAGGCCCAAGTTAATGGCCAGAATTTGCATTCTTAAATGTCCTTTATGGCTTTGATTCCTGACCTGGTGTGAGCTTACTAAAGAATGCAAATGTAGTTTCTGTTAGCCTGGGAATCCAGGGAAGAGTGAAGAATGATTTAATGTGAACCAGGAATGTGATTTAAAAAGAGAGAGAATCAGAGAGCATAAAGCGTTTTTGTCTTGACCATCCAACTCAGCACTGTCTTGCTTTATATGTAAGTTTATCTTAGATTTGTGTTTTTTCTTAGAAATAGCTAGAAACTAGAAAGTTTATACTAAGTGTTTTTCTGTGATGTCAGAACTGTACTACTGAATTATTTTAAGAATTTCTTTGTGATCTCTGAACTCTTGACTAGCACTGTGTAGTAAAAAGTATTGTCTTGTCTTTTTATTATTTAGTGTTAAATATTTTTAAACCTTTCAACTGTGGCTGTCTTTGTAGAAATAATTTAATCTCTCTAGAGTACTTGCATGCCTTTGGTAAAATTGTACAAAGCCACTCCAATAGCTTTAGCCATGGGCTATACTACCAACTGGATAATAATATTGCACAGTAATAATTGGACACCCTTTTAAGGGCCTTTGAGTAGCTTATAATTATTAGCTGGGTGGTGGCAGGGATTTCTACCATATAGTCTGGGTAAAAGGGGCACAGTTGGAGAACATGTGCCAGCCTTCCCCAGGAGTGTCTGTGTGGTTGTATAAACTCTTCTCAAAGTGTGTGTGTGTGTGTGTGTGTGTGTGTGTGTGTGTGTGTGTGTGTGTGTGTGTGTGTGTGTGTGTCAGCTACTTGGGCAGGGACACAAAACACTGGTTGGACAGAGAGGGTGCTGGATGTTTTAGCTTGCCCACTAGGCTGAGGTCTGGACTCTATAGCTGTGCCAGTGGTGAGTCTTATTGGGGACCTGGAGAGCAAGGGTGCGACCAGCCCCGGACTGACTGTGATCTCTGTGTGCTCTTAAGGGAAATTGCACTTTACTGTGTGTATTTGTTATCCTTTCCTCCTATGTGAGACACCCCTCACTAGTGTTAGTGGTGAGGATTGAGGCTCCTTGATTGATGGGCCAGGGCACAGGCATCACACCTTATACCAGCTATTCCTGGAATAACATGGGTGTGGCAACTGCCATGAAGCTGTGTAGTCCCTGCAAAAAGGCTTATTTCTTTGCATCTGGACTATTGCGATAATATGATTACTTGACCATTGCCTATTCATGTTGTTACTGTTAGGCATGTTCTGTGTCATACTGTGCAAACCTGTGCCATACATCACTTCATTTGCCACACCAGTGTATGACAGCTGTACATACAATTGCATTCCAGGTCTGTACAATTCCTTTGTACAGCTTGGTTTGGTTATTTTTTCCTTGCTTTGCTGTCTATTGCACACAGTGGTTACCATAGATAACCTGTACCATTGTTCTGCACAGCAATGACAAAGGCACAGCCAGTCATATTCCCCAGTTCTACCTACTGGTTTTATGAAGAGCTCCTCAGGCACATATATTGTCATTGCTATGCTGACCATATTTTCTAGTCTCAAGTCTTATCATATGAAAAAGTATCACATCATACTTACCATTGCTGTTTTTGTACTGTTCTCTGTCTCTTTGTCACGTCATCTTCTTTTTATTATTATTATTATTATTTTTGTTGTTGTTGTTTTGTTTCACTCAAGTAATGTTAATTTATTCTACAATGTCAGCTATGGTGCTAGATAGGTGTTGCAGCAGCCACTGTACCCTGTACTGGCCTCCCCACAAACTGATGGGTCCTCAGTAGTCTACAGGTCAGCTTCTCTGCAGAGAGATTAAGGTCATTCCATGGAAAGTGACCTGAAAAGCTTGCTGGTAGCTCCTGGCGTTGTTTCAGTGGAGTTGTAGGCTGCCCATAGGGGAGTGGCACAAAGATGCCTTCTTGGATCAGCTGATGGGAGGTGGACCCATGGACTGGTACCTGGACAACTAGCCTGGAGTGTATCTTCCTGTGTTTCGCAGAGCTTTATAGCTGCACAAACTTGACCATCAGTGCACCAGTACCGGAGTCTGCCCATGATAATAGCTGGCATTAGGCACCCACCAATCCTGTTGCTGTGGGGGCCCCTGAATATCTCCCTGCTTTCAAGGACCCCCACTAATATCATACAGCCAGCTCACTGGCAGGTTTCTTTTTTGCTTGACTTTGCAAAATGCTTTGATGTGAACAACCCTGCATAGAAGTAACAGGTTTGACTGCCATGCAGGATCATTTGCATAAAAGCATTTGCTTTTTCTGTTTTTTTTTTTTTTTTTACTTCTCTGTGATGTCAGCTAAAAGCTCCACTCCATCAAATCTGCTTCAGTGAAGCAAGGACCTGATTCATTGCAGTAGCCAGGGCCGTAAGTTTTTTTTTTTTTCAGTTTTAGGAAGTGACGAAGCAAGGACCTGATTGGTTGGCTACCTTAAAAACAGAAATGCATAGAAAGCATTCCTTCTTCTTGTTTATCAAGAGAAGAGCAAGAGAAGAGTTTACTTATTTTAGATTTGTTTCTTTGGCATTCATATTTGGCTGATCCTTGGATTACCAGTGGCATGTGGATGAGGACTTTGGAAGGAAGCCTTCCAGTGATTGTTGGCACAAGACAAGGAGTCCATCTGCATTTTCAACTGCCCTTGGAAGGGCAATTTTAGTAAGTCTGAAAAACTGACCTTTTCAGTGCAAATTAAAAGGGCTGGATTGGTCTGTCTGTCTGTGGAACTAAGAAAGGGTCAGCCTACAACCAAGAAGACTGAGCAGAGGATTAGTTTTTTGGGGGTGGGGAGGGTTTAATGAAACATAATGATAAGAGGGTTGTAATATTTTTTTGTTTTGTCCAGAATTTTTGTACTAAGAGGACTGGGGAGTTGATAGAGGCTGTGGTTGAAACAGAATTATTTATTATGTTTGGTTTTATCCAGAATTCTTGTGCTAGGAGGTTGTGAGGGGCATACATCTCAACCTTACAGATTTTTGCAGAATGTCCAGATTTTTACCTTATATTTTTGGTCTGACATTCCTCATAAAACTTATGGTTTTCTGGCAAATCATTGAAGACTGAAGTCACTAAATACTACTAAATAATGACAGACATTTGAGTTTCAGACTTTATATCCTTCAGAAAATACATAATAATGCAAAACATGTTATTCTAGCAACTTTCTAAGTTTATAGGAGAAATATTTAAATTATGTCCCTGTTTTTGGGCCTCTGTCCCCCCATTCTTTATGGCTTTGTCAAGATTTCCTGCACTGAGAGGTTAAGAAGTATGGCTGGGGGCTTGTCTGTTATAACAACTGTCCAGATTTGTCTTAGTGTGTCCCTCATAAGAATGTGTTTTTCTTGCAAAATTTTGAGGATTGTAGTTGCTTACTATTGCAAAGCCTGTTCTATCATTTTTATAATTTTATAAAAGCAGCATTTAAAAGCTTTCCTGCTGTTATGCCTTTGTCTGTAGCTTTTGTTGCTTTGTCCAGAATTGTTGCACTGAGGAGTAACAGGGGGATAGTGGCCGTGAGAATGCTGAAGAATGTACAGATGTTCTGTTATTATAATGCATGTTAATGCAAAACCTTACTCCAGTATCTTGATACGTTTATAACAGCGATGTTTAAAAGTATCCCTGGTGCTATGCCTTTGTTCTATGATTATTTTTTTGCTTTTTTCAGAATTGTTGTGCTGAGAAGTTGGGACTGGGAGAATGTTGTAGAATGCCCAGCTGTTTGCTTGGCATTTTTGTTCTGTCCCTCATAAGAAAAGTTGGCAGTGGGGGTGGGGAATGTTTCAGACTTCATACCCTTCACAAAATGCATGCTACTGCAAACTTGTAGCATTTTTATAAGTTTATAATATGTCCCTGATTTTATGCCTTTGTTCTACCAATAATTTTGGCTTCATACAGAATTCTTGTGCTAAGAGTTTGAGAGGTAGGGGGGTAGGTGTATGAGAATGTTGTACAGGTTATGCAGTACCTGTTGTTCTACTACTGCATTCCTTAATTTTGGATGGTTTGTGTGATGAAAGGGGAAGTGTTTTTCAGAATGTCTTGTCTTTTGCATCAGATTTTTTTGTTTATTGTTGCATAGTTTAGTGTGCACCCCTTAAAACATTGGGCTTTCTACCTAACCATTGATTCTTTCAGAGTTTAGTAATCTCTTCCAGACATCTTACAACAGCAGTATTTAAAGTCTTTTAGGCCTCTTCATGTGTTTGGGGGGGGTGAAAAGGGGAGAGTCTTGCAGAAAATCTTTAGATTTTGTGTTTGACTTAAAACTCAGTGGTTTTCTCAAGTCATTGCTGCAGTTTCACAGTTATTATTATTCCGTAAATACATGCTAATAGAATAACTGTTCTAGCAAAGTTCTTGTGCGCTCATCAAATATCTGGTCTAACAATGTTTTTGTAAAAGGAATATTGAGAATTTATCCCAGGATTTGGGCCTTTGTCATTGAGTTCTTTTTTGCTTACTGATCACTGTTACTCTTCAGTTATTCTGCCTGCAGTACAATAGTAACTGATGTCAATGAAATGGACATTATGCAATGTCAGGGTGTATCATTTTGTAATATACTTCAGTTGTGCCTGTTGCCTGCATTACAGTTCTTTTCACCTATTGCTCACTGTTAGTCTTCAGTTTTTCTGCCTGTAGTGCAATAGTAACTGATGTCAACGGAACAGAAATTTGGTAATACACTTTTACTGTGCTTATTTTACAGCTTGTCCTCGCGAACAGAGTTCAGTATTGGTCACCCATTGTTTGTGCCTGCAGTTATACTAGCAAACATGACTTTCTGGAAGTTAACTCAATTTCTGGTATATGATCTGCCTGTACTACAGTTCATTTGCCATCTGGTCTTTGTTTCTCTTCAGTTTTTCTGCCTACAGTACAATAGTAACGGATGGCATCAGCTGGTCACTTTTCCTGTTGGGTGTGTCTTGCACCATGGGTATGTATAGCTCTTAGTTATCTTAGTGTGATAGCTTCAGTTTTTCTGCTTAACCCAAATGCATTTTATAGTAGTGATCAGGCCTTAGCACTGCAGTTGTCATCATGTGGGCCATAGAGATATACCAGTTTGAGATCAGTCAGATAATTTTCGTCTTCCAAAATTCATCTTTTATATGAAGATGTAATGTTAGAGGGGATGGTAATGGCATGGCTGGCCTTAGGCAAAGGAGAACTAGGCGACTGCCTAGGGTGCTGTACAGGCCAGCCTTGTAAAAGGCGCAATTTTTATTTACTCATTTCTTTCAATTAATTTATTTTTTCCACTAAGTAAAGTTTTGTGTTCATCTTGGTGCCCTGTCTCCAAGTCTGTCCTAGCTGTACTGTGATGTTTGTACCCTCCCCCCATTTCCTTAGTCCATCCAATAGGCACAGCTCAGAGCCTGATTCCTGCTGTGCTCTTCTGTCCCCTCCCCTAGTCTTCAGCAGTATACAATCAGTCAGTGGCTGGGATAACTGAGCATTATTATAGCATCCAATCAGTGATGCTTTTGCTCTGCTGATGCCCCCGGCGACTCCTCCAGCCTGAGCTGTTGCTTGCTGGCATAAAATTCTGTTCACGCCCGCCTCTTATCCCATACTTCATTAACAAAGTTGAGGCGGACTGTTTGAATGTTTTTGTTTGTGCGTTTTGTGAATCTGCAGCTGGTGGCCTGAAGACTGTACTAAGTAGAAACTTCTCTTTGAAGTGGCAAATGAAGCACTTGAATTGAATTTAACTACTGGCTCTGCCTTACTTGATTTTGAGATTTTGTTATGCACCAAAGGCAAGCAGCCACTCTATGTATTTCAACTGTCCAGATTTGCATGGTAGAAGTTTTGCCCGTTTCTTATTTGTCCCTGGTCCTTAACATAAGAGTAAGCTACTGGACAGAGGGAGAAGGGAGGAACAGTGATCTGTAAGGTTTTAACAGTGGTTATTTCTAGAGTCTGACATTTTGGAGTTGCTATCATAACTGCAGGTTATTCAACAGGTCAGTGCAGAAAATAGTACATTAGCATAACGCTCTTGCAAATTTCAGTCTACCCATTTTTAGCCAAGCAAGAGTCTTGAAGTCACATTCCCCCCATACTTCTCAAGTGTATCTCATTACGAGTATCCTTCCTCGTTATAGATCTTAAAAAGCTGTATTCATCATAGCACTGAATGTGCAATAGACCACTTCAGTGTAGAACTAGGGTTTGTTTTCTGATATACAGGGTAAGTTGCACTGTGTCATATTAATTTATCAAAAGAACAGCATGTTTTAACCATACCATATTGTCAGCTTCTTCATTGAAGTTGTTGGCCTATGGAAGTGTTTCACATTTTGCAATTAATAGTACTAACATTTTAAGTGTCCCTACTTATCTTTGAATTGTCTGAATTATCCCTGGAAGTGTCCTGATGTGCCCCAGTTTCATTAATAGCTATGTTTGCCTACCTATTCCACATTATGATATGTATCATTTTGGAGATGGAAGGTTGAGCTATGTCCTCCCCTTCCTCGCATATCTCTGAGCCTCTTAGTAAAACAAATCTGGACAAATCCCTAAATAATGAGGGGACAAAGCATCAGCATGAAGTTTCAGAAGGGTATAAAGTCTGAAATTCAGATGGCATTAATTTGTGACTTTTATCCTTGGTGATTTGCCAGAAAACCACAACTTTATGAGAAACAGACAAAAATTAGGCAAAAGTCTGGACAGTTGAGAGGTATACTCCCTGTTTGGCCTCTTTGTATGATAAGGCCGAGTGATACATACAATTTAAATGGGCTGCATGGATCTTGACAGTCATTGGTTCATACAAGCTGTTTTTTTTTTTTTTGTGATATCTGTTACATAAATAATGCTTATCCTAGTGCAGTAGGAGGGTCTTTGCTGACCCTTGAAAGCTACGTTGTAGGGAAAGGAGTGGGGTTAGGAAACTGAAAGAGGAGCTTATGACTGTTCAGACAGTGAAATGGCTGATTTTCTGCTGCTATGCTGTACAGACAGCTTCTCATAATAATGGTTACTTTTTATTTTTGCCATTTTTTTGTCACAGCAGACTGCCTTTGGTTTGTGTTATTGAAGTATGTAAAAGTCCAAACTCTACAGAGCTAGAGCTCTGCTTATTCCTCTTTTGACTGTGCTAGCCTTAGAAATGTCCATTTTTGATCACAAGACATATGGTGAGGGGTGTTATCTGACTTCTTTTGTGGGAAAGAGCACAGCTCTCAACTCCAGATTTTCACAGAATGTCCAGATTTTGGGTCTGTTCTCATCAAACTTGTAGTTTCCTGGTAAATCATTGAGGACTGAAGTCACTAAATAATGGCAAATATCTGAGTTTTAGACTTCATATCATTCAGAAAATACATAATAATGTAAAACCTGTTCTAGCATTTTTTTTAAATTTTATAAGAAGAATATTTAAAATCTGTCCCTATTTTTGGGCCTTTGACCCTCTCCCCTTATTTTTGGCATTATTGAGATTTCTTGCACCAACAGGTATGGGAGAGAGGGGTGCTATGAAAAAACATTCTCTATCACCATGTGTCTTTGTTGTTAGTGTAAGCGTGTAATATTTGCACCAAACTTCATAGTCAGGCATTTTAATAGTTTTGATGTGGGAATTCTGGATGAGCTTATGAATGTACTGTGCTTCAAAGGTGTTAAACTTTTGTGACCCTGGAAATGAGCTGATGGGGGGTGGCCTATTTCCCATTTGTCTGTATAACTAGCATTCAACATTCTGGAAACTTGAGTTATTTAAAACATGAGATGTAGATGGGTTCAGTAAAATACATTGTACTAACAGTGTTTATAAACTGTGTATTTCCAACCTTGTTGGTTCAGGGGGCCACTTACCTTACTTTGCAATGTATGAGATGGCAACATAACCATGTTCAGCATGTGTGGATGACCTCATTATCATGTCCAGCATAAACTTGCACAGTCAAAGCAGTTTATGGGGCATGCAGTATGCCAGATAAACTGCTTAGGTGGCACACCCCTGATAAAAACTGTAAAAGCATGACTGGGTTACTGTGCAGCATTCCTTTTTGTACATAAATTCTGGACAGTGCCAAAAATAATGGAAGGTTGAAGGTCCAAAATCATGGACATATTATGAGTGTGGTGTGAGTGGGGCTGTGAGTGAAGCTTAAGGGACACCAAAGCACTACTTGGCCTAGGGTGCCATTTCAGATAAAGCTGGCTCTGGGTAACAGTACCTTGTCATAGACCAGCTATCTGGGATTATTTCCTTTTATTATGACTATTTATAATTTCAGCTTTCCCAATGTGAATAAAGATAGTGAAAGACAAGGGCCAGAAACTCTGTTACTTTTGGTAAATTCAGTTACTAGCTAGTAAGCACACTGCCTGGATGCCAGCAAAGAAAAAACTAAGAGAGCCTGAAAGAAAATAAAGAGATGAAGAAAAAAGAGTGGCTGGGAAGTATCTTACAGCTGTTTAGCAAAAAGCAGTTCAAGCTCCATCTTTGGTGCAAGACATGTCTTCCAGCAAAATAGAGAAAAAAGAAGTCAAATGAAACACTGAAGTAGTATAGCAATTCAAATAACAAAAGGCTGGAGAAAATAGAAGAAGCTGTTAACAGGTATTCAGATAAGCTGATAAAAGTGCAAAAATCACAGGATGAAATGAAGAACAGGCTGGCTGAGTATGAGACTGCATAAGAAGAGATATTTCAAAAAAATGGTAGAATTAGAGGACAGAGCCTATAGGGAAAATCTGACATTTTTCTGCTGTACCAGATAAACTAGAAGGAACAGACTGTATTAATTTTTATGAAGGCACAAACAAGCAACTGGGCTGGTATACCACAACAGGATCTGTTAATTGAAAGGGCACATCGTGTGTATGTTCCAATCCTGGCCATAAGAAAGCAGCGAAGACCTACATTAGTAAAGATTCAATTTTACCAGCAGAAAGAGTTGATCCTAATAAAATTGGGCAAAATGGCACAGTATTTAAAATTGCAGACAGTAGAGTGTTTGTGGAAAACGATTATTTGCTATTCACCAAGCAGAAGAGAAACAAATTTATTCTGGCAGTCAGGGAATATCAAGAGGCAGGTGTGAGATTCAAACTGCTGCATACAGCTTTCTTCAAAATATTTGCTCAAAATAATTTTCTGATACAGAACAGGCTAAGAAGGAAATATAAAAGTGAGCCATCAAGAAGTATATGGATTTGCTTCTTTTTCTTCCAATAAAGCATATGGAAAGAATTTGCCAGTGAATCTTTTTCCATTGTTCTAAAGGAAAATACTTTAGAGACAGAGAAAAGCACATGAGTTGTATAGAAGAATCAGGAGTATATTGACCCAGAGTCTGTTGTTGGGAAATGAAGATGAATAGGAAGAAGACCAGTAATATGGAAATTAGTGAACATATGTGAAATATGACTGTACAAGAAAAAATTGGAAAGAATGGAATTTTGTCAACTTTGGTAAACTTGTTGGGAACTGAATGCATCTGCCTCACTTCATGTCATTAAAGGAGAACTCCACAAAAAGTCAAGTTTTTCTTTCCAAAAATTATTTTCCTTCCCTGTAATTCAAGACTAAGCACATCACATATAGAAAAAAACATAATTTAATAATTATGTTTGCCTTTCTTTCCTGCATCTGTCTCATCACAACAGATACTAAGATTGACACAGTAATTAAGTTAGGTTACTTACCCCAACAACTTAGCCATTAGGAAAACAATGGCATTTAAATGTGCCTTATCAGTTATGGATTGCCAACATCACACCTCAGATAAATAGTGCAGCCTAGTGTCTGAACAAAGTCAAGGCTTTCAAGGTTAGTTTTCATATGCATATGTCTTTCCCTGTAATAAAACACAGTGCCACAAAGAAAGAAAGCAAATATGTTATTCTAACTTCTTACTTTCTGTCAGTATATAATTTTGCATTTTTCTACACTGTAATTTCTGCAAAAGTACATGTTTTGTCTGGAGAAGGGGAAAGAAGGTTAACATCAAAGACCAGAATTCTAGCTACAATATTTAAAACTATGAATGCAACACAAAACATCTCAGCCTAAGTAACACCTATTAATCACAGGGGTCAATTTTCTCACACTTGAACACTTTGAAATGGACAATGAACTCAGCTACATTTTCAAGCATGTCATTCAAACATTCCTTAAAATGCTGCAACAGAGATGGCCACTAATGAAAATCTGTTAGAAAAATCTATACATGCTGCTTAGAAAATATATTTACAATGTATGCTGCTTAGAAAAATATATTTACAATGTATGCTGCTTGGAAAAATGTGTATTCAAACATTCAAACACATATAAGTTGTGTGGTCAAATATATAGAGAAATGTGTGCTTTAGTTAGGAATAAATGTACTTAGATCCATAATAGAGAACAAAGTTTGAAAAGTAGTATGATATGTAATGCATTTAATTCTGTTTTACTGGAATAATAGTAGAAATAAACTTGCATATTATTGCTTGAAGCACAAGCTGCAGTGTAATCAGAAATTTGGCCTTGGCAGTGTTCAAGCACAGCCTGGCTCATGTCTTTCAAGTAAGGATTATTTTGCAAAGTTAGAAAATAATAAATCTGTTCGCATGTGTATCTTCTTCCTGCTTCCACCAGAAGAATAGACTATCAGAGATAGTGTCCAGCTGGCAAGCAAGAAACAAAGGAAGGCATTTAAGAAGAACTGCACCCATTGTATTCGAACTAATCTAAGAGCCTTGAATTGGCTACATCCTCAGGAGGTCATCGTGACTGACCAGGTGCTTGCAAGGCTGTAACATTCTCATGGGAAAAAAGACTTTTTGAAAAACACAATCTCAGCACTTTTTCATAAGTTACTATGATGTAAAGACCCTGTCACTCAAAACTGATAATGACATGTATAAAAAATGGTGCCCTCTGTCAATAAACTAGACAAAATTCTGTACAAGTTTGTGTATGGTTTTTTGCCTCCTAATGTACATTAGAGTTTGAGATATTCGAGTTCTCCTGCATTATTGTTTGTTATTGATTGACATTGTTTTTGAATAACTCAATGATTTTTACAGTCTGACTCTAACAAATTTATTTAACATTTTGGTCCTAATCGTGCCGGAATTCCCTTGGTAAGCTGCAGGTCAGAATATATAGGTGGTACCGAAATCTAAGAAGGAAAGACCTCCGACTGAATTGTCGTGTCTAAAGAGGCTGTCCACTTGTCTGATCTGTGGCAAACTGGATCCTAAAAAGCATATCAAACATAAGCGGGAGGCTGTAAGCAGAATTCCTCTCTTTGTTTTTGTTTTAGATCAGGGACCAGGTTACACTGTGCTATTGCTAAGGTTTGTGATAGCAGGGAGAGAGGTAGTCGAAGTATTGTATCTTGAGTCATAGATCAGGAAATAAAACAAAGCAAAGTAAACAGTCATTCTAGACACTACTGTGAATACGGGGAATAAGATACCACGTGGTACAAGAGAAAGGGTTACGTAACAGTTCTTTTTTTTCTCTCTCTTCTTTTTTCTCTTTCAGAGACATGGGAAATGAATGCACTAAAGGGTCACGTGACCGCCTAACAGAGGATGCAAAATACATGCAATTACAGAGAGCAGATAATGTGAGATATTTTTCAAAATGGGTTAACAAGTATGACTTTGATGGTAAATTGGATAAAATATCATTAGTAAAACTTTTGAAACAGTTAAAATCTAAGGTCAGGCAAAACAACAACAGTTCATAGGTGGATTGAGGAAGTGAACCGAAGGAACAGAAAAATAAAAATGCAAAGGCATTATTTTTAGACAAAGAGGATAATAACATAATAGTAGCATCCCTACCACCTCCTCCGATGCCTTACTTAGAATGGCTGGACCCCCCACGTTACCCAGAGACAACAGGGATATTAAGACAACCATTTATAAGAGAACCTATCGGGACTAGATCAGATGTTCAACCAAGCGGGAGTTTATCAGATGAGAGTGAGGAAATCTGTCCATTAATAGAAGTACCAAACCCACAGGCAGGACAGGAGGGCCAGGCCTCAACTCTCTTAGTATATAGACCGTGGACACCGGAAGACATCCAGCTACAGAAGGAATTCCCCATCCAAAAATTAACTTTGAGAAATTTCTACAGGATTTACAGGGCATGAGATTGAGTTACCACCTAAATGGGGAAGAGGTAGAAAGAGTAGTTAGACAAATTTTAGGTCCGGACTGGCACATGATTTGTGGCGCCTGGAATGCCCGTGACGCAACACAGGCCACTCCCACATAGTGACGCAGAACTAGATGCTAGATTGAAGGGTCTTACAGACCGCATTACTGAAAAATGGAAACCTAGGGCAGACTGGACTTGCATTAACCAATGCGCAACAAGATAATGAAACAGTGGATGCATACTATGGTAGATTATTAGAATGTTTTAATAACCATAGTGGCATGCCTATTCCTGAAAATCAAAAGAATGATAGCTCATATGAACAACAGTTGAAGAATGCATTTTGAAAGGTTGTATTGCCCTATCAATAGCTTCATCATGATAGATCACCGAACAAGTAGGCTTCAAGCCTTGTTAGAGTATGCTAGACATGCCGAAAAACATTTTAACAGTAAAAGAAAACGCAGGTCTTCACAGCTGAAGTTGTAGTACAAACAGCCAAGAAGGGTAATACTCAGGGTAACAAACGCTCTGACAGAAACTCAGAAATTTATGAGGACAGGAAGAAAAGAGGTGAGTGCTTCAATTGGACATTTGGCAAGGGATTGCAGGAGCAAGGCACCTGTGGAAAAAAGGATAAGGAAGATGAGGATTGACTATATGACAGTTATGCTGCTCAGCAGTCACCAGGAGAGACTAATGAGCAGGGGAATAATGTAAATACCTTAGAAGAAACAAATGACATGCAACCGGATGTAGAAGTTGGGGAAAGTGAAGTTTTGGATTTGGCATTACTGAGCTTAGAGCTCGTTACACTTCTGGTGGAAGGGAGAGAAGTCAAATTTTTGTGTGACTCAGGAGCATCACGAACTTTGATACATCCTTCAAAGTTACCGAACATTCTGAGTCACCTGATTACATATTAGTGAAAGCAGCAAACGGACAGCTGTACAGGGAACCACTTTCCCATGATATAGCAATAACTGACCCGTCGGCATGACCCAAAGAAGTAAAATAGTACTTTCTGCCAAATGCCCCATGAACTTATTAGGAAGAGATCTTATGCAACTTTTTGGCATAGCAGTAGTCCCTACCATGAACGGTATGGAGGCACAGAGGCAAACTGATACTTTTGTAGTACGGTGAGGCTTATTATTGGTACAGCCAGGATCTGGTTACAACTGGTCCATGACCAAGGAACTGATGAATGTAGCCACCAGCAAGGTGCTTCCTCGATGTGGATCAGCAACATTTGTTACATTGTACCCTATACTATTGTAGCACATCAGGACCTGATAAAGAATATGAACAAAAATTGTTCAGGAATCCAAATAGACTAATACTACGGACTTTATACTGGGACACTGAGGGCAATAGTGTAGTAAGTTGTTCACTACCTCAGGAGTTCTTGGAATTGTACAAATCCAATAAACTACCACATGTTAGCCTAACCAAAAACAGGAATGTTAGGTGGGTAGACTTGGGTGACAAAGTGACAAAATGGGAGAAACTAACTGACTTAGAGTTATCGGACTTAGGAGTACAGAAACAAAAACTAAATTGGTTAGCATAAAACGCCCAGCTGTACACTTACAACAGAGTGAAGACAGCTGACTGGCATTCTTGATAGAAGAAGAAGAAAAAGCTTTGAATACCAAATGTTCTTTGGTCAACAGGAAAATCAGATGTAGGACTTATTCAACAGCAGGGCCAGTAGTTATTACACCAAAATCGGCCTTTAGACCAAGGAAAAGACAATATCCTTTGAGCAAGGATGCGGAACAGGGAATCAAACCTATCATAATGGCATTACTTAAGAAAGGGATACTGGTAGAATCCTAGATTCACCATGTAATAGAATGGCGGATGGTACAAGATTTACAGGCTGTAAATGATGTACCTTGTTAAATGATTTGAAAATACTTCACCGTTTCAATACCTATCCACCCTGACAGCCAGCATTGGTTTGCATTTACATTTCAGGGCAAAAGGTATCGTACACCCCACTACCACAGGGATATAGTGAAAGTCCAACAATATTAGATGGCTAGCAACCTTGTAGATGACATCCTGCTTGCAGCCCCTACCCAGCAGCAGTGTAGGGAAGATACAATAGCATTGTTGAAATTCTTAGCTGAGCAAGGACATAAAGTGAATAAACATAAATTGCAACTTTGGAAAGAACAGGTTAAATACCTAGGATATGTGATATCCAAAGAAGGCAGAACATTAGATGAAGATAGGAAAACAGCAAAAATGATGTCCTTTTTCCATTGGCTGATTTAATATTTAAAACACCAATGGCAGCACAAGAAACACTACATTGGACACCGTTTGCAGACTAAAACAACTGATAGTTTTCCAGACTGTACAACATGGCACTATTCATCACAGTTAGATCCCATTACCACCCTGTGTACAAGCAGTTGTCGCAGCAGCTATGGCAGTCTCAGTGGTATTGTTTCATCCTCTCACGTTGAGAGTACCTCATGCAGTTGCGATAATTTTACTGCAAGAAAAATAGCATTTTTATCCCCTGCCAGACATCTTTCTTGTATGACCATACTATTGAGTCAACCCCATATGACAATTGAACGATGCATTAAATCCATCGACACTACTTCCGATTCCTGTAGATGGCACACCACACAGTTGCCTACAGCAAATGGAACAAATAACCACAGCCAGACACGATCTTACTGATGTACCTTTAGCCGAGGCAGAGGACACATTTTGTGGATGGGTCCTGACAGAAAAGAACCTAGTGGGTTATGCAGTAGTGACTGATAACGAAATCATAGAAGCACAACCCCTGCAACATAACCTGTCAGCTCAAGCAGCAGAATTGATAGCAAGACAAATGTGTTAACATATATACTGACAGTCAGTATGCTTTCTCTACAGTGCATGTCTTTGCACAACAATGGAAAAACAGGGAATGATAACATCTACTGGCAAACCGATTAATCATGCACAATTGATTTTGAATCTGTTAGATTCTATTCAGTTACCCACTAGAATAGCTATCTGTAAATGTGCAGCCCATACCAAACAACAAGATAGAATTTCAAAGGGAATGCTTAGGCTGATGCAGCTAAACTTTTAAATGAAGAACTACAACCTTCTGAGACTCTAGATTTAGAAATGTTAAAAACAATGCAGACATTAGCTACAAAAGCAGAAAAGCAAAAGTGGATAAAACGAGGAGCAATCCTTGAAGAGGGACTGTACATCTCCAAAGAGAAAAGCCCATATTGCCATCTAATTTATTTAGATATGCAGCTTTGTTGAGTCATGGGCAGAGCCATGTCTCAACAGGGGATGGTACAGTTAGTTAACAAAACATTCCAAACATTTTAATTATACACAAAAATTTTGTGCAACATGTCATATTTGTAGCAAACATCATGCACAGGAGCATTTAAACCGGAGCGAGGAGCTTTCCAACACCACCCTATCCGTTCCATACTATTTGTATGGATTTCATAGAACTGAATAAATGTGAAGGGAAAAATACTGTTTAGTGATCATAGATATGTTTTCAAAATGGGTAGAAGCTTTTCCAACCAAGAATCCGGATGCAGCAACAGTAGCAAAAGCCCTAGTGAAAGAAATCATTCCTAGATTTGGCATACCGGAAAGAATTTATAGTGACAATGGATGTAAATCAGACAATTCACCAGCTTGGGAGATTTTTTGGGATTTCTTTGAAGAACCATTGTGCTTATCACCCTCAGTCAGCAGGACTGGTGGAGAGGTACAATGGAATTTTGAAAAACAAGTTGAGAAAATTAATGAGTGAGACTCAGAAGACTTGGATTTGCTGTCTGCCTTTAGCACTGCTGAGCATGAGAACTGTTCCAAATGTAAAGGGCTTGACCCCTTTGAGATAGTGTTTGGAAGGGCATATTGTGTGCCACAATGGAAGGCCCTCATGCCTGCAGAGCTGGAGGATTAGCTAGTTATATGAAGAAATTGTTAACAAATAAGACTGTTTTGCAGTTGAACTCTTTTCAGATAAACAAGAAGCAAAACCGGGTCCTGGATTTGGCTGAAAATCATAAAAGAAAGAACAGTCCAAAGTGGGAAGGTCCGTACCAGGTACTATTGGCAACACCTACTGCAGTGAAAATTGCTGAAAGATCATCTTGGGTTCATTTGACCCACTGCAAACCTGTCAAGAAATTTAGTTTGGATAAACACCTTTAACTGACATACCACAAGAACAGGATGGCCAGAGGCAGAATGAATAAAATGTGAAACAACCCCAGAGACATTGGTTCACTGGCCTACTGATCATACACTTATTAACTATGTTTGTAGTAACCTTTTTGTTGTTATGGTTTTTCTTGCATATAACTAGTGAAATTAATAAACGTGATGAAGGACTGGCTATAGACTGGCACCCAAACTTTAACACATACCTGGCTATGAAACGAGTCTATGTAGAGACTATGAGCGTTTCAAATTGCTGGGTTTGTACTGCAATACCCACAGCATATACCGGACTTTTGATGTCTGTTGTCCCTTGGGGATAAATGAAACTTGGGAAAACTTATTATTTGATACAGGCACTGTGAGATCACAAGACAAAGTGGCATTATATTTGCCTGTTACTCAGAAAGGAATTGTTTGTTTTGTTAAAAATGATACACTCCAGGTTGGTTGGAGTAACTGTAACATAACTGTGTCTTACAAATGTTATATAAAACCTGTAGACCAAGGTACTAGTTGTAATTATGGTTCATACTTAAGCTTGATGAAAACAACATTGAGAGATGTGCAAAAACTCCTGAAATATATAGACAATTATCTGTTATAGATAAGAAAATGTTTCATTCAGGGTTAACCGCATCAGTACAAAAGTAGAAAACTGTTATTTTGTTTGTGGGAAAAAGGCCTATAAATGGTTACCTGAGAATTGGTCCGCAGTTGTTTTTGGGTTATCTGGTTCCAGCCATAAGACATACTGCAGAGTTGCCCTGGGTAAAATCGTAATGTAAAAAATGTAGCTCAGCCGAGAACACAGTCAAAAACCTGCTAATCCAGTGGGTAAGATCGAAGCAAGCTGGAAGGATCATTCGCTGTGAAGGACAAAGAAAAGTTGACCCATATGGACTTGGGTGACAGTGTTATATCCTGGGCTGGGATATTCCCAACCTACGGAGCAGTCAAATCGATTTGGGAACTGAGGAAATTGTCAAAACTCCTCAAGTAATGAGCAATGCGACTTTTTCCGCTCTTGAACTTGTGACTGATGAAATGAATGCAATGAGAACAGTTGTATTACAGAACCGAATGTGACTTCACCCTGCTTATCAAAGAAGAATGCCATTCCAGACAACCAGCATGAAATCAATGATCACCTGGAGGTAATACAGCAGGTGTCAGCAATGGCAGAACCAGGCCCAAACCCACTGACTTTTCCAGAATCTGTTTGGGGGGTGGGGGTTGGTCCTTATGAACATTCTGATTGCAATCTGTGTAGTACTGCTCATAATTGGAGCATGTGTCTGCGGATACCCTGTGTGAAAAAATTAGTTAAAGACCTAGTTTGTGACTGAAACTATGTACCAAGATATGGAGTTGAATTTGTTGATACCAAGTGAAAGCCTATCTGAAATATAAAACAAATGACTTACTTAGCTGAAAGCCCTTGAAAGGGAAAGGCTGAGGAATGAAATAATATTGTTTATGTTTCAAATAGAATAAAATGCATTAACAGGAGGGAGAATGTTAGAAAAATCTATACATGCTGCTTAGAAAATATATTTACAATGTATGCTGCTTAGAAAATATATTTACAATGTATGCTGCTTGGAAAAATGTGTATTCAAACATTCAAACACATATAAGTTGTGTGGTCAAATATATAGAGAAATGTGTGCTTTAGTTAGGAATAAATGTACTTAGATCCATAATAGAGAACAAAGTTTGAAAAGTAGTATGATATGTAATGCATTTAATTCTGTTTTACTGGAATAATAGTAGAAATAAACTTGCATATTATTGCTTGAAGCACAAGCTGCAGTGTAATCAGAAATTTGGCCTTGGCAGTGTTCAAGCACAGCCTGGCTCATGTCTTTCAAGTAAGGATTATTTTGCAAAGTTAGAAAATAATAAATCTGTTCGCATGTGTATCTTCTTCCTGCTTCCACCAGAAGAATAGCACTATCAGAGATAGTGTCCAGCTGGCAAGCAAGAAACAAAGGAAGGCATTTAAGAAGAACTGCACCCATTGTATTCGAACTAATCTAAGAGCCTTGAATTGGCTACATCCTCAGGAGGTCATCGTGACTGACCAGGTGCTTGCAAGGCTGTAACATTCTCATGGGAAAGACTTTTGAAAACACAATCTCAGCACTTTTCATAAGTTACTATGATGTAAAGACCCTGTCACTGACCAAACTGATAATGACATGTATAAAAAATGGTGCCCTCTGTCAATAAACTAGACAAAATTCTGTACAAGTTTGTGTATGGTTTTTTGCCTCCTAATGTACATTAGAGTTTGAGATATTCGAGTTCTCCTGCATTATTGTTTGTTATTGATTGACATTGTTTTTGAATAACTCAATGATTTTTACAGTCTGACTCTAACAAATTTATTTAACAAAATCAAAGGAAGCAAAGTAATTAAAAATGCGAACTGATGCTGACAGTGAAAAGTAAGCAGTCACAGCAATGTTGTCAATTGATGAGAGAAAAAAATACAGTAAATGATCCCCTCATCTTAAGGATTTCTTTCTGTCTCCATAACATAACATAAAGAAGGTGAAGCCATTGACTGCAAAAAAAGTAATGCTAGCCATGGCGGACTCCTTCAAATCATTTTGGGGTATAACAAATTAGAAAATAACAGTAACCATTTACTTTGATACAGAGTCATTAGCAATGTAGCAAAATTCAAGATTTATGTTTTTCAATTTTGGGGTACAGTTCTCCTTTAATGTTTGGAAGGACACTAAGGGGAAGGGAAGAAGAATGAAAAAGACAACTGTAAGAAATAATTTCTGTTCTTAACAGTATTTTTATAAAACTTTTCATGATATCAACTGCATGTATTATAGTAAAGCATTTTTAGTTATTGTATGTGATAAAAATACTAAAGTAAACAGATGTCTGCTTTTCTTTCTTCTTTTTTAGTATTAAGAAATATAGGCATTGCAATGCAAAAAACAGCTAAACAAAAGCATGTTCAAGTCAATAGGCTGCAATCTTTGGTTGTTGAGATGGGGATAGGGTGCAAAAGTATGTAGATCATAATATATGATATTCCTCATTTCCTTCTGTCCACCCTAACTTTACCACCTCTCCTTCCACTGCACCCACTATAACAGACACAACTGCCACTCTTTGCTATTTGCTGTCTCTTCAATTATTCACTATTCACTCCACTCCACTTACTATTCCTCTATGTTGTTCTTTTCTCCTCATTTCCTTCTCTCCACTCTATCTAACTTTAACACCATTCCTTCTTCTCCACCTAGTATAATTGACGCAACTGCCATTCTTTGCTATTCTCTGTCTCTTCAATTATTTCTTCACTCTTCTCTACATTCCACTTACTATTCTTCTATTTTGTTCCACCAACTCAACCTGTATCATTTTGTTGTACATGCACACAATGCATACTTTTAATGATTTTTATAAGGCTTTATTGTTGTTACTCACATGTCTCTTTATCTTGCCCTTTTTAATGTTCTTAAACTTGCAATGTAAATTGGTATGGTTATGATATATGAATATTATTTTTTTGTTTGGCATCATCTTCTTTATCTTGTATTTGTGGAGCTTTGTCAATACTTTTAATGATTATCTACAATGCATTAATGTTGTTACTCACATGCCTTGTTATCTTGACCTTTTTTATGTTTTTAAACTTGCAATGTAACTTGGTTTTGTTATGATATGTGTGTATTATTTTTTGCTGTCATCTTTTTTATCTTGTGTTTGTGGAGCTTTTCTCCTTGGTTCTCCAGTGAAAATGGGCCCCCAGCCCATTGGACTAATCCTGTTAACAAAGGACAAATAAATAAATAAATAAATATATAGAGGTCATATGTTTTCTCTTACTTTTGCATGGGTAAATGTCTGGATTAAGACCATTGGCTTAATCTAATAAGTTTTAAGTGGAAACTACTAATTAAGAGAACACTGAACATAATGAAAAGTTTTGCTATAGCAATAAATGTTTCAGCTTGTCTTTCAAATCCTGATGTGGAAGGCTACATTTATTCTTGCATTTTCATGGAGACAATTTGATTACAGGTCGATAAAGAAGCCAAAGCTCATCCTTCTTCGAGGCTAAAATTTTATGTTTTCTAAAAGCATGCAAGTTGTTTTCCACATTTGGGAGGGGGATAAAGATAAAAAAGAACAGACATACATTAGTGTAAGTACAAGCACATGCAGTAACAGGCATCTTAACATGGATAATCTCAACTTTAGTTTAGATAAGGCCTGTGTTTGCAGTTGCCTATTGGGACAGTTCCTATTAGGAGAGTTTAACTTCATTATTTGAAAATGTACATAGTTTTGCATGTTTATATTAAGTTACAGGTTGATTGGGATGTTATGAGGGTGTTTTTTTTTTTGAGGATTTTCATTAAAACACAAAGTCTTGTAAAATGTGACATAGGTTCAAACAGAGATGATAAGAAAATAAAACATATAAGTGACCAACCTGTGAAAAATGAGTGGGTGGGTGTGTGTATCATAAAAGCTGAAAATAAAAAAAAAGCTGTCATATATAATAGGTGGGAATAATGACTTCTTAACATAATGGCAACACTTTCATATTATCTTGGAATGTGAATGGTCTCATAAGTATAGACAAAAAGGAAAGAATATTTAATTATATTAAGAAATGCAGAGTGCAAATAGTAATGCTACAAGGTACACATATGGAAAGAACTGAGCATGTGATCTTGATAAAGAAAGGAGTTCAGGATGGATATTCAGCAGAATATTAGGGACAAACAGAAAATGAGTACTTATACTAATTTCTAGAGGAGCTCCAATAGTGATAGAATAGGGGAAAATATAATAATGGTAGATTTGTAGTAGTAAGGGGCCACTGGCAAGGGATAAGGATTATGCTGTTATGTATTTCTATTCCACCTAAAACTGCTATTATGAAGCATAATTAAATTGTGGGAGAAATAATCAGCTTTCAGCAAGGAATATTACTTATAGATAAGGACTGGAATTTGATTTGCAACAATGAGGATATGTCTGGGAAACCTAGAGGGGAATATAACAAAAGACGGTAGATTTCTGAAGACATTTATGAAAGTATTTGGTATGAAAGATGTGAACTCAGTGGTAGCACCTCCGAGAGAATTTACATATTATTTCCCAAGGTACGACAACTGGGCTAGACAAGACAGAAATTATATTTCACAGGAACATATGCTTTTAACTGAGAACTTTGACACACATCCAATAACTATTTCAGATCATGCACCAATAATAACTAAGAAATGCAGGATAATGAAGTAAAAATGAGACACTTTTGCATCCCCACCTACCTGTTAAAAAGGGGGGAATTTAAGGAATGGGTAGTGAAAATTATTCAGGATTCAGGAGTTATTATGGAAGATAGAAAGTACTCCAGAAGTTATAGCTAGTGATTGGGACAAAGTGAAAGTGGAGTTTAAAAACAGGATAGCAATAAAAGAAAAATAGATATGGTTAAGACGTAACAATACTTATTTAGAGGGGCTGACAAAGGTTAAAGTATTACAGAATAAGGGGAATTTCACAGAACAAGAATAGGTGCAAATACAAAGTGCTAAAGAGAAAGTAAGTGAGTACCTGGATAATATGTATGATTTAGAAAGATTGCTGTTAAGCAACTATTTTTGATAATAACTCCAGGGCACAAAAACGTTTGGCACAATGACTTAAACAACAGAAAGTAGAAAGGGTTGTTGCCAAACTTAGGAAGCCTATAACAACAAAAATAACCATAGTGTAGAGGTATTAGAAATATGTTGGAAAGTTTATGAAACTTTTTAAAGCAGGTAAATGGGGAAATCAAGAAAAATCACAAATATTTATAGAAGATTTAAAGGAGAACTGCACCCATAGACTGAAAAAACATGTTTATTTCATCAAATCTTGATGTTTCCTACAACTTAATGCTACTTTTGGACTCTGTATACTTTTTATATTTTTATTGTAATTCCATAGTCTGCCCACATGGGGTCCAGCATCTTGATTTTTTTCAATCTACCTCCAGGTATCCAACAATGCAGTGTTTGGCTTTAAAATATTACATCATAGCCCCTAAGCTCCTGTTAATGCATTGACAACCATTTTTGCTTTACAATGACTACTTAAAAGACAAACAGGGATAATCACACAGAACAGTATTCTTAGCACATGAACTTTGTCTCCTGCTGTGATCTATCAATCATCTATAGCAAACAGCTCAAATTTATCACTTTGACAGATATGAAGGGGAGCTGTTTAGGGGGAGGGGAGATGAGTTTAAGGACTACAACTCAGCCATAACAAAAGAATGAAAATTGGCCACTTTAGAAAGAAAAAGTAACAGACATTGTGTATACTGTTCTGTGTGATTATCCCTATTTGTATTTTAAGTAGTCATTGAAAAGCAAGAAATGGTAATTAAACATGACTGACTAAAAGAAAGCAGTTTATATGTGAAAACACACGTAAAGTCAATGCATTGACATGAGCTTAGGGGATATGATGTAATATTTAAAGATAAACACTGCAATGTGGGACACCTAGAGGTAGACTAAAAAATTAAGATGCCAGACCCCATGTGGGCAGATTCTGGAATTACATTTAAAATTTAAAAAAATATATATTGAGTCAAAAATGGTGTCAAAATGTAGGAAGCATAAAGACATGGTGAAATAAACATGTTTTTTTCAGTCTGTGGGTGTGGTTCCCCTTTAAATATGTCAAGGTTAGAGGTAGATGAGGCTCAACAATTGCCAGTTAAAACAGGA
This sequence comes from Protopterus annectens, assembly GCF_019279795.1. Lineage (NCBI taxonomy): Eukaryota > Metazoa > Chordata > Ceratodontiformes > Protopteridae > Protopterus > Protopterus annectens. The sequence continues at coordinate 240,257,465 of NC_056745.1, forward strand.
GGAGATGAGATAAAAATGGTGATGTATAATCAATCTGCAGAAAAGTCTCATGGAATAGATGGTATTGTGGTAGAAGACTGGAGGCTAGGAGGGAAGAAAATGATAAAAATCTGGAAGGGTTTTTTTAAAAGGAAGAGAAGCACCAACACCCTGAAAAAAGCTGCAATGGCTGTATTATCTAAATATGGTAAAGGCTCATCAGATCCAGCTTTGTATAGGCCCATTTCAATTTTACAGCATGATTATAAATTGTTTATGTATATAATGACTAAAAGAATAGCAAAAATGTTGCAAGAATTGATAGTTGTGAATCAGTGTTGTTTTGTGGAGGGGAGGCA
>NC_056745.1:240262802-240322802 GCF_019279795.1 Protopterus annectens
ACAGATGCACTTCTTCAGACTCTGAAGCATCATCAACTGGATATTAATGACTACTGAGGGCAAGCATATGACATTGGTAGCAACATGGTTGGGATACAAGCTAGAGTGCAGAGTCAGATATAACAGATGAATTTAAGGGCATTTTATGTGCCATGTGCCTGCCACAATTTAAATCTTATGTTTAGTGATGGAGCACATTCACCACTATAGGCAGTGTCTTTCTTTGGATGTCTGCATAACATTTACATACTCTGTTCAGCAACAAGCCAATGGCAGATTTTGAAATGACAAATAAAGTACATTGTGAAGCCATTGTCTGAGACTCATTGGGAATGCAGGATAGACTCTGTCAAGGAAGTATGGATTCAGCTGAAGGGAATAGTTGAAGTGTTGCTGGAGATAGGTGAAGATTTACATACAAGTAATGCCTCAGCATTTCAACAGGCAAAGGGACTGTATTAGGAACTTACATCATACCATTTCATTGTATGTTTAATGTTTTGGTATGATGTGCTGACAGAGGTAAATCATGCTAGCAAAGTGCTGCAGTGTCCATCTGTTAACATTTCTACATGTGTCAAAGTGCTGAAGTCAACTATGGACATACTTAGGAACTACAGAGAGACAGAATGTCAATGTGCCTTGGATGAGACCTCCAAGATAGAAGAATTGGGTGCTGATGCAACATTTCAGGAAAAGAGGCAGAGGAAAGTAAAGCATTTTTTGGCTATGAATGAGAGGATAACACTGTACAGGACCCAGAAATAAAAATACAGGTAGAGTTTTTCAATATGCTACAGGACACAACGCTATAGTAATTTAGTGACCAATTTGAGCAACTTTCACAGTTTGGTAATGCCTTTGGATTTTTAGTTAATATAAATCCCTTAAGTGACAGTTCTGAAGACACCTTAATCCAACAGTATAGACAGTTCCCTGGTTAAGGATGAGATCCATTTTTTTTAATTTGTCCTTAAATCAAATTTGTATGCAAGTCAAAACATGTACATAGAACATTCTACTGTACTGTACTGCAATACAGTACTGTACAGTACACTAGAATGTTCCATACAAAAAAAAATATGTTAAACTTACCTCACATTTCTGTACTACATGCATCACCCACAAATGTTTTCCACTCTTTCTTGAACTTTCAGACCTCTGCCAGACCTCCTACTGTCACTTAGACCCTAGTGAGCCGCAATGTCATTTGCCCATTCTACTGTACAGTACATTAACTGCTTCTATACTGTGTATTGTACAAGCCAGCAGTCTTGACCAATCACATCACCAACCCAGTGATCTCTTAACCAATCAGATCACTTGTTCTCCGTGAAGGTGGAAGTAACTGCTCTAACAAAATGTGCAAGCATCTTCACTAATGGAGAAAAGGAAAATACAACAAAATTCTTCATTTTAAGGTAAGATTTGGGAAGCTTTAAAGATTTTTATTTATTTTAACGTTATTTCCGACATCGTGTTAGCCCATTCATACCTATGGGTTGTCCGTATGTCAGATGTCTGTAACCCGAGGACTGCCTGTACAAGGCTCTGAAAGAATAATTGCCTGACAGGACAAGTGGCCACCATGACATTGATGACTATGACCTTAGACGTAAACTGAAAAGCCTTTCCTGAATGTTTGACACTGAAGCATCACTACTGACTGTGTTAAATGTCCTCCTTAGGAACCAGTTGCAAGATATCTGTATAAATACTTGTGTTGCATTGCACATTTATTTCACTGCACCTGTTACAATGGCTATTGCAGAACACAGCTTTTCTAACCTCAAACTCATAAAGACATACCCATGGGCATCGATGAGATAGGAGAATCTTTCATGCTTAGCTGTGTTCTCAATTGAGCTTGAAGTGGAACAACGTTTATTGTACAGCAGCCTTATTGGAGACTTTTGTCTGGAAGAACATTTGCAGGATACCAGTAAAAATATAGGTATGTGAACATCTTTTCTATTTTAGAATGCTTTACGGCAGTAGATTTCAGGTTGCACCTTAGTCTGGCACAATAAAAGTGATAGCAGTTTGATAAATCTGAGGTGTTAATCGCATATAAGATACATGACACTCAGTGAGGTGTCATGTGTGTGGTCTTGTCTTCACTTATCTCTGTGTTTGAGCCAGTGTGTTTTACTAACCCCATGACTTTCTCATGTATGTTTTGTGTCTGTAGACTTTTATATGGCCATCCTGTGGCTATTTTGTGTGCCTCTGGAGTCTGACTGTTCAGCATTTCTGTGTCTGTCTGGATTGTTTGCTGTAGTTTCTGTCTGCACCTCTCTGTACTGTGGGTGCATTAATTGCCTGTGCCATTGCCTGTTGGTGTCCCTGGAACTGTGTCCTGGGCTTTTCTGTGCCTCTCTGTTTGCTGTCTCAAATCTCTCTGCATTATCTGGTTCAATGTCTTGTACTTGTCAGTCTTGCTATAGCACTGACTTGTGTGTGTCTTAGTTTTGCTGTAGTGATTTGCCTGTCTTGTGAGATCTGTTATTTCAGTCTTGTAGTAAAATACCTGTCTTGTGCTGTCAGTCTGACTTGTGGTTCTAACAATGTAGCTGTTTCTGCCTTGTGTGGGCATTTCAGTCTCAGTGTCTTATGTATGTCAGTCTTCCTGTAGCACTGTCTATGTTGTATATGTCAAGTTGTATGTGTGTAGGCTGTCACTGTCATGTGTGGGAAGTCACTGACTCTATCTTTGTTATATTTGAGAGTTTTGGGGTGTTTTGTGTATCTGTGTAGGACTGACTATCTTGATGCAGTACAGGTGGTTGCCATAATGTAACAACTTTGCTACTAAATGCCAGGCAGTGAGTGTACCTCTGTGGGACTGGCTACCTTGCTGTGGTACAGAGGCTTGCATAATGTAACATTGCTACTAAATGCCAATCTGTAATGATCTAACTTGATATGGTACAACTAGTGGCACTACAAGTCTGTAATCATTTGTGTGTACTAATGTTTTTATAGGGCCTATATCAGATAATCGAACGTTTGAAAGTTCGACTGTCATATGGTCGACACCATGTGATCGAACTTTCAAAAGTTTGAATATCTAATAAAAACATAAACTACACAAAACACCTACCTGAATGCTCTAAGCAGGGGGACAAGCACCCCTGCACCCCCATACCCCCCGCTGTTTAAATATACCAACTCTGAGATCACACTACAGTGCAGAAAAGGGAAATCTTTCCATTCTGCGCTGTATGGAGATCTCCATTACAATATCTGAACATTCAAAGATCTGATCATGTGGTGTCAACCATATGAGACTCGAAATTTTGAATGTTCAGACATTCAATATAGACCCTTTTTTATACTATGTCACATACAGTGATTATTAAAGGGGAGCTTAATAGAGAAGGGGATGTGGCAGCAACATGATGACATCTCGCATCCTCTGAGGTAGGGCCCCAATGTGAAACCTGCTGGGAGCCTGCACAATGCTAGCACCAGCCTTGCCATGATATTAGTCTGAAAGGTGAATTAATTTTTGGCAGAACCCCCAGTGGGACAGCTTGGAAAGTGGTTCTCACCATTCCCTATCATGATAATGGTGTCCCCCTTCCTTTTGTGTCACTTTCCCTCTGCTGTTTGTTTTTCAAACCTCCTCATCACCATTTTCAACCCTCTTTCTGTCTGTGTATCTCTTTTGTGTCCTCAGTTTGTATCAGTACCTCCCAATTTCAGCCTTTGTCAATGTTATATGCTTATCTCTCTGCCTCTGCTGCCATCCCTATAACCTCCTTTCTTCCCACAATGCATCCCTGCTTCCCTCTTGTCTACTCTTCTTTGTCTCATATAGGACTCCTGCCCCACAAAAAACTTGCCCTCCTTCCCCTACCTCTTGTACCCTTTCCCTTTACATTGTCCTTCTGTGTATTCCTTTATTTTCTATTTCTCCTTTCTGGCTGTCCTTCCCATTCGTAAAATAAACAAAAGTGGCATTTTGCAAGGTAGCCATTGTATGGGCTTTCAGGTACATTTGTATTACACATATGTGATGATTCTATGTGCACATAAATGCGTATCATAGTGAGCATGCCACAAACATGCTAATGGATCTGCGTCATGTGACCTCTCATAACACGGTCTATCCAGTTGTGCTGTGACTGCCATTTTCTCAAATGCATGTATTCATTATGCAGCACTATTCATGGCAGTTTTGTACTATGTCAGCAATTATGCATACCTAATCCCTACTGGGTCATGTTGCACAATTCAGACTGTGCTAAATAATGCCATATGACGGCATTATTGCTTTTTCTGAATAACATTTGCTAATACATTACTAGTTCAAGGACATTTATTTTTATTTGTATTATTTTTATATGTCTCTTGCCTCAGTATTGGAAACAGACTCTTATAAGCAATGTCTGCAGTTCAACAATCCAGCTCCAAGGCATACTTCAATATTAAAAAGAAATGTTTTCTTCAAAGCAATATTTCTTGACAGCTTTTATTACCCAAGTCCTAAACAAAGCAGATTTTAATGAGTCATAAACACAGTACAGCACTAATACATGCTATTTTATTTCTGTTTTCAGCACCCCCCACACAAAAAAGTGTTTTTCTTTGGGTCAGTTTTCTATTTACAGGTTTCCAAACAATCTTCCACAAAATGGATTGCAGCCAAATTTTCCACAAATGGCTTTGCAAATAAATTAGGTTCTGCTGACAGGCAGCATGTTCAAGTAAATACATTGTAACATTTAAACATTGCTTTGTAAATACTTGCTGTTTTATGTAATTTCCAAAGAAAGACAACACTGTATTACTCAGAGCACAGTATTTTTTTTTGGTGTTAAATGTTTGCAATGCAGCAAGGCTTTCTGCACATAGCCTGTATGATATAGTGTGTTCTTGTTTTGCAATTAACACATACATCAAATTACTAAAATAGTATGTATCTCAAGTTTGGCTTACCTCTCACATAGGAAGTGTTCACTTTCTGGGATTCCAGTAAGTTTTGTTGCAGACAGTTAATAACTGAACATACTGATCAAGTTTTATTTATAACAACAGTGTGTTATGTTGCTTCCAGTAATAAAATTAAGAGGTAAGACGTTATCTCAAAATAGTACATGATGGAGGCATCCACAGCTGTACCATTGTGTGTTCTTTTGCCTTCCAAGTTAATAGGTTAAACTGTTCAACACTGTGACTGTTAAGAAATGACATTTATCATTTGCTGTAGGTGATATATGAACACGCAGAGTGTTCTGCTAGACTAGCTGTTGCAGTCCATGAGTATTATCTCATTTATGCAGTAATCCATGTGAACCAGGTTGCAGAACAGCCAGTGAAGGAATAAAATGTAATACCTACAGTCATGGCATGTCTTGTGGGGCAACAGGTCACACCATGCTGTAGGAGGTCTTTCTTTAATGTTTATTAGTTCAAGCAGAGACTCATAATTATTTACGTTTGAACTGTTGACCAGACCAATTAAAACTGAAATTTTAAAGGGCTACACATTTCACTGCATGTATGTTACCAGTCATTTCTAAAAATGATGAGTTTAAAGGCATATTATAGTTGTTTTAAGTACAGTTTTTTATGCCTGCATACTGTATTTAGACAATTGTAACTTTCTTGCACATGTTATGTAATAGATGTTTACTCATCAAAAACAATCCCACAGAGTTTACATGCTTAGTAATATACATGACCACTCTACCATTTTCCCTATAAACTGTCAACACATACTCATTCAAAATATATGTGCTTGATTACATCTGATCAATAGCTCATCTTACCTAAACAACACAAACAAAGATCAAAATAAATGTTTTTGTACAGAGACAAGGCCCCTGTACCTTTATGTAGAAGGCAAGTCCCCTATACCTCTAACTTATATATGCTAACTTCATGGTTGCACAACATCATGGAGAGAGGATGTTTTCCAATGAAACACTTGGCAGTCTCATACAAACGGTCATCGTAATGTGTCTACAATACAACCACATGATGTATAGGGAAATATAACCTTCATCAGTTGTGACTGGGCAGTTAGAACCTGATAAATTGATTGTTGATCACATGCAGGGAAACCCCATTATGCCTCTTGGTCAAACATGCCTATTGTTCTTGTACAGTCCACAGCATGGAGTTCTTCATTAGCATGTGACTGATGTGCAGTGGTTGAGCTATGCACATGTATCTTGTACTTCTGTTTTAATCCTCATATTTACATGAATGATTCCTAACCACTTGTATAATGCCCACTGCTCATCAAATCGAGAGCTGAAGTCTTTTAAGCAGATGTGGTGGCTAAGATGTGTCAGGGTTATGATATATGTGGTAGCTTATTTGTCTCTTTGAGAGGTAATCCAGTGAAGCTGAATATTGCAGACACTTCCCTTCTCTTTTACATAGAAATGTATTCATGTCTCATTTATGGTGCATATCCTTAAATAGTAACTGAGCGATGATTGTAGTGCTGTGGCACAAGTGACCATTTAGGAGAACCATGTGCTTTAGTACTTTACAGACACACCTCACTCTGCATTTAAGCAAGACAACGCATGTAGTGGTTAGGGCTTCAGGAAAGAAGAACCAAAACATCAATCAAAGTTTGCAGTTGTAGTGGTAATTCATTCCAGACTGGTACCTTGCCATGGTGAAGGGATGTGTGTGTATGGGTCTACTTCATAATATCAAAAGCTCGAAATCACGAAGACCAAAATGCAGAGATGAGAATGACAAAACTTAAAATGCCATGCAAGTTTTCCCAGGGCAAGTAAACACTTGCCCAATGTGGGGAATTATGGCCTTTCTCCAGTGTAGTGCGATCCCGGAGTTGGTATATATAGTTAGGGGGGTGTGGGGGGCATAGACCCCCCACACCTAGGTGGGTTTTAGATAGTGCTGTGTGTTTTAATGTTTTGTTGGGAAAGTGTTTACTTGTCATGGGAACACTTACGTGGTTTGGCATTTGAAGCTTGATTCTCATCTTGGTATTTTGGCCTTTGGGATTCTGAAATTATGGTATTTAAAAGTAGATCCATGTGTATAGTTCTTTGTGAAGCTATGAGCTATAATGTGTAGGACTACCCAATATGTCTTGGTCATGCTAGAGAGAGATCAGACTATATAAGGTCCATTGGAGAAGCTAATAGTAATCCGCTGCTTTATTTTTGTCAAGAAAACACTATGGACAAGGGCAATCAGAGACATATTGAAATGAGACCAGCAGGTGAGACAGTTGGGGCTGAAGGTGCCTAGTATACTACTGGGGTGCAGCAAAGGAAAAGTAGTGCTTATGTCACAGATGGATTAAAGTTGAAAGAATGTCCATCTGTTGCGGTTCTCACTGACAAAAGAAAAGTTCAAGCTCCAAAGAAATGTATTCCACTGGAATTTGGAATATAAGAACTATGAAACAAGATAGACTTGACATGGCTAAGGATATCACAAGCATAAATATTGACATCTTGGAAATCAGTGAACTAAATTGGATGAGCATGGGCTGTTTTACATTAGCTAATTATCATACCTTTTAATTTGTACAGGAATCTTACAGAAATATGGAGTAGCCCTGATAGTTAATAAAAGGGTGTTAAAATTAGTGCTTGCATACAAGTGAAAACATAAGAGAGTGATGTCAATCAACCTCCTAGGCAAGCCATTTAACATTACAGTGCAACAAGTTTATACTCTGAATATAGATGCTGAAGAAGACTATGTTGACCATTTTAGGAGGCTCTGCAGCATGTGCTAGATATAACACTAAAAAAAAATATTACATTCATCATAAGTAATCGGAATGCTAAAGATGGTAGTCACAAGTGCATCTGGAATAATAAGCAAGATTTGCCATGAATTATGAAATGAAGCAAAACATAGGCTAATATAATTCTGCCAAGTTAATTCACTGGTCATAGAAACACTGTTTTTCAAAACACTAAGAGATGACTTTATAAAAGCTATCATCAGAAGATCAATATCAAAATTCAATTGACTACATATAATTTACAGACAGAGATTGAAGAGCTCTTTATAGTCAGAAAAAAACAAGACCTAGAGCTAGATATGCGCTCAACAATGTTCCATATGAATAAGTACTGAAGGTAAGGAGATGGGGAACAGATTTAAGGGATTATTCATGTGCCTGAAAAACTAAATATAGAAGTTCATGATATTGTCCAGGAGGCTGCCATAAACCACATTCCAAACAGAAAGTTTAAAAAGACAAAATGGCTGCCTGTGGAGACTTTAGAAGTGATCAAAGAAAGAAGGAGAGCAAAAGGCAATGGAGCTGGGAAAATAAATCAAACCAAATGCAAAGTTTCAGAGAACAGCAAGAAAGAATAAGGAGGCATATTTAAATGGGAAGTCCAAAGAAGTGGAAGATGATAACAGAATGGGAAAAACAAGTGATCTCTTAAAGAAAACTGGTGATATTAAGGGAAGCTCCAGGTAAAACGGGGATGACAAAAATGTAGATGGGAGGGGGCCAACTTACCTCACCCAGATATTCCTACATCCCTTCCCCAACATTCCTCTCTCGCTCAAAAAAGAAAAAGGCACCTCTCCTACAAAAAAGAAAAACATTCCATACTTAGCTCTCAATTTCGCACACATGTTCATGACACACTTGATTCTGTCGAATTCCCTATACAGTAGATTGTGTTGTGGTCACCCCTCTCTCTGGAGGTGACAGTCCAAATTCATCTAATATTTTGTATATGTGTTCATGTTTTACTCTTGAAGAAATGGATAGCTATGGTTCTTTCCTACATCCTTCCTGCACATTCCTTCCCTTTTTTGTACTTTGTTTTCCCCTGCTTGTTCCCCATTTCACCACTTTCCTGTCTTCCCCATTTCTATTCCTTAAAGAATTATTGCATGATGGTGCACTTCATGCACCAATGTGAAGCAATGGTAAATGGCAGCAATATAAGTAGATATATTTAAAGTATCATACTCACTTGTAAAATTATTACTCCTACCTGTATTCAAACCCAGTAATATCTGCCTCCAACAACAATGCATTATTACTTGCTACCACAGAGTCAGATAGCTAGCAGATGTATTTAATACATTCAGTAGTAACTGACACAGTTTAGCAAAGATTTCCCTTTGTACTCCCCATGCTTGCTCCCCATATCACTAATGTTGTATCTTCCCCATTAAATTTGTATGAAGCAGGATTGTATGATCCCCCGTTGGTGTTGTTGTTGTGTCTTTTGGCTTTTCCCGGTTAGGGGTCGCCACAGTGGAACTCCGGTCCACTAATGATTGGCAGTTGATTTTTATGTGCTGAGTTGCCAACCCTAACGCACAACCTTCAACGAAGGTACGCCCATTCACGCATGGCTCCATGCAGAAGACGCTCTTAGCTGAGAGTCAAACCGGTCAGCGTCTTACTGTGAGGTGACAATGCTACCGTAATGTCTTATAAAGCATTACTGCACAATACCCATTTAGTTTTATACAGCGGTAGTGCGCAATGGTGCACGATGATGCGCATTGTGCAGCATTAATAAGCAATGCTACTACCAAAGTAGTTCAGTGTATTAGCTACAGCTGTATTCGGAACTTGTACCATTCTTCTCCAAAAAGGAACATATCACTGCATTAAGTGCATTAATTCTTGCAGACAGAGATTCAGCTAACTTTCTGTTATGTACACCTTCTACTTAAGTCTGCCATTTGCTATTCAGACTCTAAAATACACCTGCTTCTCCATTGAATCTGTAGCACTATCTGTTAATGCAGTGATACATTTATTTTTGTGTTCATGTGGTACAAGGTTTGAATCATGGTATGTAACAGTTTCAAATACTTTTACGTGTAAGTCCAAATTCTGAAGTGTGATAGTTGGTATGGAGTCTCTAAAATATGGCTAGATGGTACTGGCTTCCAATGCAACTGTATATAAAGTTATAACTGTTTTTTGCTGTAGCCATGCATGATGTGCGCCATCATGCAATTATGCTTTAAAGAAAAGAAATGGGAAAGGTAGGATAGTGATGAAATGGGGAACAAGCAGGGGAAAGAACAAAGTGAAAGGAAGGTAGGAATGTGCAGGAAGGATGTAGGAAAAAAACATGGCTATCCATTTCTTCAAGAACATAACATTAACATATATGCAAAATATTAGATGAATTTGGACTGCCACTTCCAGAGAGATGGGTGACCACAACACAATGTGTTGTTTAGGTGATTGGACCGAATCAAGTGTGTAATGAAGACACATGTGTGAAATGGAGAGCTATATGTAGGATGACTTTTTTTGTGAGACAAGTGCCCTTTTTTTTTTTTTTTTTTGAGAGAGCGAGAGGAATGTTGAGAAGGGATGTAGGAATGTCTGGGTGAGGTAAATTGGGCAGGTTTAAGAAGCAATTGCAGACAGACAAGACAAACAATACAAGAGACAATGATGCTGAAAGACACAAGAGTTGGGTGAACACCATGGTTGGGGTGAGGGTGGGGACATTGTGAACCCATGGACATTAAGTTGGGTGACAGTGAGAATCGAGTCATCACCCACTGGAGTGTCATCACTGTCACCTCACTGCATCGATGGCTGCAGTGTCTGATGTCTGTGTCCCCTTATGTTATTTAATACAGTGATGGAGAGCAGTGTCTCCATTTGGAGTACTCTTCAAAGACTGTGCGGTGCACAATCCTATGCACCAACCCTGGCAGTTCATCGCAGGTGATAAACTCACCACCTCTGCCACTTATCCCAGAAGGAACCACTGCCTATCGTGCAGTGTAGAACTATCCGAGGGGCCAGGTAGTGTATGGGCAGCAGAGGGGGGTGCTACCAGGTTGCACAACAGATGTGCTGGGCACCAGTGCTGTAGCCAGTGGAGTGGGGACAGGAGGATTCTGTGGGGACAGGCCTACCCCACTGTGCTGTGGGGAAAAAAAAAGAAAGAGAGAAAAGGGCTGGGTTGAGAACATGAGTAACATACAAAGCATTGATACAATTATTTGACTCTATTCTGTTATCTTTGTGTTGAAGACTACCAACTTCTAGCAAATACCTTGTTTACTGTTAAGACTACCCAGCTCCTAACAGATGCACAATATACTACAAATTGCAGCAAGCAATCCTTGATGTGTGCATATATTTCATATATGCGTGTTCCAATTACACTGATTAGAGTTTACAGCATGCCAATGGTCCCAATTTTTTAGAGCTCTGATGTTACATTGCAATATCAATGAAAACTTAACAGTATTGTATATTTGGGAAGTGTATATTTTGAAGGCACAAAGGCACAACCTATGACTACTCTGTAATAGTGAACTGTTCTTTTGGCCTACAGACTAATGCATGTATACTTTCCTATTACAGTTGAGAAATGAATGCTCAGTTTGATACAGTTGTATAATAAACCAATATATGGGTCTTTACTTTTAATGCTAAAATAACCCTACTGTTCTGATGCATAAATACCACATGCTTCTCGCATCCATGCCAATCTTATAGCATGGATTTGCACATTCAGTTCTTGGTCTGTGAAGGCCGTGGAAAAAATAGAACAGAACAAAATACCATTAAGCATGCCAATCCTGACTATATCCAGCATTTAACTCTTACAAGTAGTCTCAGTTAGTGATACTTACACATCTATGCAGTGCCCCCAGTCCTTCTTTCCTTTATCCAATGGTTGAGAGTATCTCTCTTCCTCATCCTGAGGTCTCTGTAGTGATTCCTACATTGTTTACCAGTACGGGGGATACTGGTAGCACTGGTCAGAGCCCGGACAGACTGTTCCATGCCTCTGCTTTGTAATCCGAGCCACAATAGTCCCTCTGCAAAAGCCTGCACCCATGTTCATTCACTAGGAGTCCAACAGACACTTTGGACTTCTGGACACGCCATCTTTGAGCATGGAATCTCAAAACCTCTGCAGGAACACCTCCCATGCCTACCACAGATCAAGACCAATGTAGAATGATGTTTTCCTGCCAATTACAGGTATTGCACTTACTGGGAATGCACACTTTCTGGTTTTGCAACATTTGAAAGTGTTGTTCATAGCTTATCATTGCACAAACAGGTTGTGCCAGAGTGCGAGCTGCCGGGAAATGTGTTTGCACAATGGCCAATAGTATTAACTGAATGCATCTGGCATATGTTTGTGGCTGTCTGGGTCCTGTCTGCTACCTGGGTGGCCTATTCTTCCAGTTTGTGCACTGCCACTCTATGCACAAATGAGATGTGCATAGCGAAAGCCATTTGTGGTAAGTGGCGCATTATACAAACATTGCCCCCCCCAAAAAAAAGTTTAAAAAATGGAGAATTCATTGAAATGAGTAAAATCAATCTATGACATACACAGTAGAAAATGTTAGTACACATAAGATATAACTACATAAGTTTGGATCCCAACTCACACTGCAATGCACAATCAGAAAACAGGAGGGGGAACTTATCCACCTTTGCCACACAAATAGCTTGACAGCAAATACATGATGTAATTTGTTACACAACCAAGTGCAACTGAATGTACACTGATATCAGGGCATGGCCTGTTATTTGTAAATGTATTATATTTAATATATTTGGATGCAGTGCACTTAGTGGTCAAACAACCTGTTATGATTATTCCTTGCAAATATAGAGCTGTGTCCTACCTTTCTGTGTGTCATTCATCAGTTATCTGACCAGTACTCAGAGACGTGCAGTGTTTAAACCACTCTATATCATTTACCTTAAAATATGTGAGGATACAGTATTTATTGGGAACACTATGATATGCAGATGCCATCAAATGAAGGGCAGGTTGGATGGCACAAACAAGCATAGACTGCTGTTTTGGTGGTGGGAAGCAAAGGTGGCTTCCTGTCTGGGCACATGCAAGGGTATACTGTTCTTTCTGGGGGGGGGGGGTGGACCCAGGTTGCGATATTATTATGGCACAAACAAGGATATGTTGCTTTTGTTACTCTCCTTGTTTTGCCTCCTACCAGTTTGATCTTGTGAGGGTGGTGAAGCTGGAAACTGCTACGTGTCTCATTACTTTCTAACTTTGTTCTGTTTTGATTTCCCATTACAAATGTATGGTGCTGAACTTAGGGTGGGCAGTGATTATCAGTACTTTGGGGAGATAGTGTCTGAATCTTTGAGGTCTGAGAACTACTACTTGCTAATAGGCACATACAAGTTAAATAACTGTCTGCTGTCACATGTTACATTGATTTCTGTACAAATCTCCCACCCTGTAGTTGCTTACTGTACCAAATGATGAAACACAAGGACATGTCATAATATTATTATACAGTGCAGTACATGTTCAGGACTGCACTGTATAATAATACAGTGCAGTGCAGTACGTGTTCAGGACTTACCTTGTAAATGCAGCAGTTGTCACAGTGTTAGCTCAGGGCTGACTGTGATGCAAGCAGTACACAGCCAATACATGGGGAGGTAAAGGCTGTGGCTCTGCGTTGAGGACAACTGAGGTCACAGGGTTCCTGTACTGAGTCTCTGTCCACTCTGCAGCACTCTATAATGTCCATGTCATGTATGTTGTGATAAGTTGAATGTGGCCTGAAAATTCTTCTCCATCTTAGCAAAGGCCTATTGGCAGCAGCAGCAGCATTGCCTGCAGCCTGTAGCACATACAAACAGAGTTAAGCAGCAGCAGCTCCTAACATTCTGTCTGTGTAGCCTTTCTGTGTCGTACTCCACTACGTTTGAAATCCACAGGAAAAAACTGCATGGAGTCTACATGGTTGCTTTATAACTTATTTAGTAGCTCCACTAGATTGATTGATTAGCATGCAGTTCAGCTGCTTATGCTGTAATTAGCATCTCTGAAACATGGCTTAAGACAGAGGCAATCCATTAATAATCTACTCCATTATAAAAAGGCAACTGTGTAGTTAGCCAAACTGATGGTGAGGATACTTGCTACATATTCAAATAAGCAAAATGTTTCCAAAGATATCTTTACAAAGGAGTATTGAACTCCAGCAGGTATGCTCTCATTTTGTTACCTACATAATGCATATGCTAGACTATATTAATGAATAATGTGAAGCAAAGACATTTACACTGTTATTTGTTTGCATTAGTGTTAGAAGTGTACTGATGGCATGACCATGTTTGTCAAGCCATTTCAGAGGTACAAATGATTGACAATACATGAAAATAGAAAGCTGTGTGATGTATATGTACAAATGTTTCAGGGACAGGTCATTTGAAAGCATGTTTAGCATTTCAAATGTGTTTTATTAGCAAAATAGTTCAAGTGCTTGTTTTTTTTTTGTAGGTGGGGGAGCAAAGAAAAGTTACTGTTATGTCACAAACTAAAATGGACTGTTATTTTCAGAGGGAGCAGAATTGAGTTACTGCTATGGCACATACAAGGATATGTTGCTCTTTCTACTCTCCTTGTTTTGCATTCAGCATGTTGTTAGTATTTCACATCTGTAGAGTGTTTTATGTTTTTCCAGTGGGTACTACTGACTGCTCACCTTAACTGTTTTATCTGGTAACAGTTACTTTGTAGTTATGTGATACCTATGTGTATTATTATTATTATATATATATAGTTGTCTTTTAGGACATAAAATGTCACTGAGGTGGAGACCCCCCTTCAGTGAGGCTGAGAGTACTATAATTGTTGACACACTCCATCAACATGAGGCTTTTCTTCTGGGAAGGGGTTGTCCCAATATGCCAGAGATGCTGAGACTATGGCAGCAGATCATTGCCAACATAAATTCCATGGGTGGCCACAGCTGAACTTATGAGCAGGTGTGCCACAGGGCCACTGACGTGATTACCTCTGCATGGAGGCATGCAGCTGCTGTTGCCTGAGACAAGAGTGTAACCTCTAACCCCCAGTTCCTGACAAATATTCTACAACAGGACAACTCACAGAAGAGTGGACCACAACATGTCATTGATGTGGGTGCCACTCCTTCTCAGTCCCTGGAAGAGTTTCCAGGTAGGCTTTGTTATATGACCAGTTGAATACTGTTGTATAGTAAAACAATTGAAATAAAAGTTAGTTCTGTGTCACTTGTGTTTTTTTGGGGAGTGAGATTGAAGATTGGTACAGTGATAAGCTCAGTTTGGATTTGTCATCCACATTCTTATTGAAAATGCACTTCATGCAGATATAGAGGAGTATCCGTCTTACTACTAAATGTGATGATGTTGCCATTACCTCTTGCTTAACCTATTTCTGGATTGTTAGGAAACCAGCGACATATGCCTCCTGCAGATAAGTCAAATAAATTTATTTCAGTACTGGAGATCAATTTATAGAAATATAATGTGCCATTTTAGGCCTGTTGTGTGTATTGTGACACTGTCTGTAATACTGGCAGCACTGTTAGATATCTGTTTAGCATATATTGCACCATAGTAGTGCAGGTATTAATATGTGCCTGCGTTTCTACCTTTTTATCACAGGTGATCATGACACTAGGTGTGTGGGCCCTGTGCTACCTGATGTCAGTGTCTCATCAGACACTGGTGATGATGGTGGTGAAACTGAGGCACAGTCAGGGGGTACAGAGGTTGAATCTGACATAGAGGTTGATATCCAGCCACACACTTCTTTTTCTATGAACACAGCCAGTAGGACTGTACCTACCCAGTTCACTGAGATCACAGATATAGAATAGGTGGAGGGCGAGGACATTGAGCAGTGAAGTGTGGCTAGTGTGGCTTCAGTGCCTGTCAAGTCTGGCCATAGCCAAACTGTTGGTGAGGTGCCACTCAGGAGAATTGAGAGGGGTACTCAGAGGATCCTGCTGTCCCCCCTGGTGCAGGTGTCTCTTCCCATGTTACTCAGTGTATGTTTAGGCCCATCATGGAGGTACAGGCATGTTCACAAAGGCACTCCAGATAAATGTTCAGGGTGTGAATGTGGCACAATCTGACATGCGTGACTGTTTCCACCATGTCACCAATTCCCCTGGATCAGATGAATGACATGTTGGAAGGATTGGTGTCTGTGATGGACTGATGGGTGTCTGTCATGGAACAAGCAGTGTCTGTGATGGAACATCTGCTGGAAAGGAACAGTGTCTTTGTGGGCATAGGTCAGTCAAAACATCTGCTGATAGCCAGTATGGCCATGTCCGATCATGCCCCCATAGAGGTAGTACTTCTGCTGGTCCATAAGTGAGTGTGCTGTTCACACCCAGATATGGCAGACCATGGGGTCATGGTCCTGGGCATTTCCATGAAGGGAGCATGTCCAGCAGACATCAGTCACTCTCAGGTAGCAGCACTGCATCTGCCCTTAGTGGAGTTGGCAGTGCAACTCCTGGCAGAGCCAGTTCTTGTGGTAGGGGGCAACAACTGAACTGCCACCTCTACCATGCATGACTCACACCTGTCCAACTTACCAAGATGTAGAGCTAGCACTGAGCTTGCTGTTCTTATGCAGACTCTCACACACTACTTTCACATGGAGGACCCCTTCAGACACACACACAGCCTACCTGCTTCCTTATCTTCTTCAAATATACTAACTGACCTTTTGTGTCAGCCTTGGCCTTCTGCCCCCCTCAAACACCCTGTGCAGGTGATGATAACTTTGCCATATCCCTGTTTTCTCTCTTTTGGATTCAGGGATACAAAAGCTTTGTGTCTGATGCACAGGGTGCATAGCTACATTAGTACCTAGTATATCTATATTTGTGTTGTTGAACTGATAATTGTACCTGTCACTTATATTTGCCTTGCCAAATTATACAGTGGCTAGCATCATCATGTCAGCACTGTCTAGTGTATTCTCTTGTAAGGTTGTAAAGTCAGGAACTGACATATGTCTCATTACTTTCTAATGCTTCTCTTTAATGTTTCCCAGTATATATGTGTGGTGCACATCATAAGACACACCATCACATTCAGATCTCAGGATTATATGGCAACACTGCAGTCAAACTCATCAGAACAGTAATACAGTAATACTCTCTTTTGCATGAACCTCACTCAACACATGCAGAAGCTGGACAGAACACAGGGCTTTCTCATCAAGATAATACAGTGCCTACTAACCATGACATGTTGGATGTGGCTAGATTACAATACAGGTCACTGCTGTCTGTTTGGTATTGCATACATTTTAACTGGTATTCTAAGCCTCTGCCTTTTGGTTTAAACACTTGGGCTTCAGGATGGTTGTCTTACATTAAGAAGGTTTGTAGTCTACACTGTTGTGGGAGGAGGCAGTAGCCTGTGCCTTTCTTTGCTGGTAATTGCTGGTTGAATGATTATTGTGTCTGTTGTTCTATGTGTCTTTCTTATGGTTTAAGCACTTGGCCTCCAAACCAGTTATTGTACATTACAAAGGTTTATGGTTTAGACTCATGTGGCAGGAGAGAATAGCCTACACCCATTTAAGTTGGGAATTCCTGGTTGAAGGCTTGTTGTGTCTGTTATTCTGAAAGTGTCTTAGTTCTGGTTTAAGCACTTGAGTTCCAGACCACTTATTTCTTTCTAGGAAGGCTTGTTGTTGACACACTTTTTGGGGTATTCTACTGAAATGCTGCTTTATTTAAACTGGGCTTTTTTGTGGTATGTTTACAATTTTCTGCACTTTGAATTTCTAGAACTTCTGCATTTTATATCATAGGCTAGATTCAGGCTTGCTGAATCTAGACTGTCTGTTATTATTTGTGCAATAAAACCATCTGTCTTACATTAAGAAGGGTCTCCCTGCACCCTTGGGGCAGAATTGTGCAGCCAGGGAGCCATCTGAGTTGGGGATTACTGGAATAGGGCTTAGTCTTGGCCTTTCCCATTGTTTACTTTTTTAAAACCGTTTAACTTTGCTTGTATTCCAGTGTTGTGTTTGGCTGGGTTTGCACTCGGTTTACCAGAGCTGCTTAGGGCTTGCACTGCTGACATATTTTTCTACCCATAGTCCTCCATAGAATAGTCCCTTTTTGTTAGTCTTACAGCAAAACCTGGTCCATCTGGCCCACTCCCCACTAGTTACTGGTCTATATCACATCGTCAAAACCATATGTGTTTGAACGATGTAATATTAAACAGGGAAGTCCGAAATGCAACAAGTACGAACGCACAGAACAGCGATTTTATTTCCCAGGGGAAAATGCTGTTTCGGTACAAAAACAAAAACACACATACACTTTAAACACATACTAATGTGGGGGGCTGTGCCCCCTACACCCCCTTACTTAAATATACCAACTCCGAGATAGCCCCACAGTGGAGGAAATAACAAAGCCGCAAAAACGGCCCACCGATTTTTTTTCCCTGGGAAATCAGTGTTCCGCAGCTTCACTATTTTCACATTTCAAACTTCCCGGTTCGCTATTATGGCATTTGGACACCTGTGCATTCAAAGTCGTGATATAGACCCATAGTTACTACAGTATATACCTTCCATAATGGATGGACAGTTTCCCACCATTTCTCCAGTCAGCCTGATTGACATGGGTATCCTAAAGCAATGTAGCAATTGCCTCATGTATGCTGACAACCAGTTACAGCTAAAACAAACTAATACAACCTGTGAGAGCTGTATCTATACTATGAATTTGGAATCAATTCTCTCATAACAACAAACCAAATATCAAACATGTTGTCAGCTGACACACTTCACCTCTTACACATAACAAGCTCACAACTCAAAATTGCACATATGCGGAGGTACTCACTAGAAATCTACCTAAAGATCAGAGACCTTCCAAGCACAAACCTACTGCACACACTGTAAACCTGACAGTCTCAATGGACAATCCTGAATCTACTATAAATAATATAATAAGCCCCTAAGGCAAAACACCTCAAAATCAAATGTCTTGGGTCATAAGTGACTCCATAGTGAGACACACAGATGTCCCCCTCACCAGGCTGGACAAGGAGAAGGTCAAGGTCAGCTGCATGTCAGATGCCAGGATCTGTCAGATAATACACATGCTGAAGTCTCTCAACAAGTACTTTTATGAGTCTGTCATAGTCCATGTTGCAGTGAATGACTGGAAAAGTATCTCACTGTAATATATGAAGAGAAACATGACTGAGCTCTCAGTCCCAGGAACGCATGTCCATAGCCCTAAGCAGCATTCCACCTTTATCCAGGATGATGCCTCACTATAAACAAAACATGATTGACTTCAACAAGTGGCTTAGCTTCTGTTGTTAATCCAGAGGGATCCAGTATCTGTCAGCCTGGAAAGATATAGTCATCAGACCATGCTGTTTTGCCAGAGATGGTCTTCACCTGTCTTCACCTGTCGCCTCTTGGCTTTCAGTTACTGGCCTTTTTAGGCAATGTCAGAACAACTAATTTCCCAACATAAAAACATCCACTAGAGACAGACTGAAGGTTATGCTGCTTAATGCAAGGAGTGTAAATCAGAACTCACTGGAAGCACTCCTTACTTTGGAAGATGCCCATGTCTGTGCAGTCACAGAGACATGGTTCAAGGCCGCAGAGAGCACCCCAGCCATGCAAGGCTACAATGCCTTCCACACGTTCAGGCATCAAACCTGGCATGAAAGAACCAAAGGCAGAGGTGTATACATGTTTGTTAAAGATAAATACACCTCAAGACTGGTCAAATTGTACGATTCTGTAGCACTACTCCAAGTCCAACTAACTGTAGGTAAAACCCCCTTCCATATCATTGTTAGCTATAGGTACCCCACCATGAACCATGAGAACCACTCTGCCTACTTGGACCTACTTGAGTCTCTCACTATGCAGCCAAACACCTTGGTCATATGTGATGTCAACTATCCTTCCATCGACTGGGAGTCACATATGAGCACAAACACGCTCTCACTAAGGTTCCTGGACTTTGTTAACACAAATGCTCTATAACAGATAGTCTCCACCTCCACAAGGGGCTTGAATATCCTAGACTTAGTACTCACCAGCATAGGGGGTCTCTGCACCAACCCCTGTGCATTATCCTCCCTGGTCAGGTTGGATCAGAATTCAGTCTCATTCGAATTACCAGTCATACCTGACACCCCCTCAAGAGTAACAGGATGAAACGTTTCTCAAAAGCAAACTTTGGCCTCCTAAGTGATGCCCATAACTAGTTGAAAGTACCTTGCTACCACTGTCAACAATGGCTGCTATGCAGACGTGTATACAAATGGCCTGTATAAACCTCTATACAAATGTGCAGAGTTGGCTGAACCTGAACAGATTAAAACAAGGTCCTCACAAAAAACAAGTCACCCTGGTGGGTATCAAAGCATAACTAGGTTATACAATAAGTGGAAGAAAGTAATATCTAAGAACAAGAGGGAACTGAGTCAGCAGAGGAAGGCTACCCTCCACAGCTTGAACAAGCAAATTAGCTGTCTTGTAAAGTCATCTAAAGCCAAGTACGAAGCTAAACTAGAATCCCTAGTTAAAGATAATCAGGATCATAGGATCATAGGAGGTTACTAGGCTATCGACCAGGAGATAATTTCAAGCCTAGCTGTTTCATCCCAATGTAATACAATAGATACTCTAGTCAATACCCAGGACTATATTTAGTAATGACTGCCCATGTCCATGAGGGTTGTGCGTGCTATATCCATTAAGAATTTATGGTGCCCCAACCACTCGTCTTGGTTCATTTTGAACAGTATCATAGAGGTGCCCTGCTTCACATGAATTAGCAGCCCATTCCAAAGATGCGGCAGTCACTGAGAGACAAATCTGTCCCTCCAGCATGTCCTATTCAAGTTGCAGGCCATATTTAGGTCCCTAGAATGGGTAGCTCTAGTCCTGTTTGATTTACAGATGTGCAGCAGATTCATTAGGTTTGGTTCGGAGATTGCTCTATAAGCCAGGCATATGTCTTCTTTAAGAAGTCTATACAATGCTGAGTATAGTTACAGGAACTTTAGTCAGTCTGTGTAAGGCACGTGCTGGAGTCCCTTGATCTTCCTAGTTAGAAACCTCTGTGGTCTCTCCAATTGCTGCAGGTGCTTTATGCAGTACATGCCAAAAGGGGCATTATACTCAATTATAGGCCTGATTAGTGAGTACAGAGGGGTTATAACCTCCCTTGCTCTAGATGCGATGCCTTTTCTAATCAAGTGTGCTATGTAGAAAGCCTTCCTTCCTACAGTAGACACATGATGGTCAAAGTTAAGGTCACAGTCTACTTGTGATTCCAGCTCTCTTACCACTTTGTAGGTACATAGGCTATTGTTAATTTGATAGTGTAAAGGGACATTGTTTTTATCAAAGGGAATGATGGTGCATTTCTCTGGATTCAGTTTGAGGCCATGACTAAAACACCAGTCATCGGTCTGTGTAAGACCCTTCTGAAGTATACTGATATCATTTGGAGATTTAATAATTGCACAGTTTGCAGTCATCCACAAACTTGGTCAGCCACAGCCTCTTAGTTTTGGTCTGAGCTTCTGAGAAGTACATACCAAACAGTAGGGGGCCTAGCACTGACCCTTGTGGAACCCCACTGGTGACAGATGTACTGGCTGATGTGGAGTCACCCACTTTGATAGTGTGTGACCAATTTGTGGACCAGTTGGCAATGCATCTTAAAACAAAGAGGTTTGCATCCAGTTTGCTAAGTTTATTGGTAATGCCTGAGTGTGGGATTGTGTCAAAGGCCTTTGTTAAGTTGAGGTGTGCTGTGTGCACAGATTTGCCCTCATCAATGGCCCTGGTTACATTTTCGAAGAAATCCATCTGGTTTAACAGGCAGGATCTGCCCTTGACAAAACTGAATCAAGAGGCATTCTTTAGCTACGTCAGAAATCTAAAAGGAAAGGGCCAGATTTGTGCCGAACTAGTCATGGACAGTACCACTCATAGTGATGCTGAGGACATCAACCTGCTAGCAGACAGATTTGGGGCAAACTTCACTCCACCTGTCCCCACAAGACATACCACAAATCATACCCATCACCAGTGCACTGCCTAGTATCTCCAAAGAGCAGTTCATAACCACACTCACCATGGCCAAAAACACAGCCTCTACGGGACCGGATAACATCCCAGGCTGCCTACTAAATGGTCTAAAACAGGACCTAGAGGAACTGGTTGGCACTCTCTTTAACCACAGTCTAAGTACTGGCTTTGCCCCAGCAGATGGGAGAAGAGCTACAGTAATTCCCTTGCACAAAAGGGGTCCAACAAATGCCCCTGTGAACTATAGACCCATAAGCCTAACCAGCCTTATCTGCAAGGCCATGGAGAAAATAATTATGGATTTTATCAACAAATATATATGTGACCTTCATACTCTAGACCTGACACATTTTGGCTTTAAGGATAGATCATGCTTATTAAACCTGGTGGACTTCTTTGAGAATTCACCAAAGCCCTATATGAAGGCAAAACACTACATAGATCCTATCCTGACTTAGCCAAGGCTTTTGACACAATTCCCCTCTCAGGCATCATTGATAAACTCACACAGCTGGGAATTAACCCATGGGTCATTAAATGGGTAGCCAACCGGATGACCGACAGAACACATACAGTCAAAGTCAGGGATTCTACCTCTAGTAGCAGATCAGTTACTGCTGGTGCACCACAAGGATCTGCACAGCCCCCCTACTGTTTAGAATGTATTTCTCAGAAGTCCAGGGAAAAATAGATGGCCTGTGGCTTCCCATGTTCATCAATGACTGCAAACTGGGTGCAATCATTGAGTCCCGCAATGATGGTGACATACTATAAAAAGGGCTTACAGATACAGATGATTGGTGCCAAAGCCACAGGAAAAAAAAACATTAAAATAATGCGTTATCATCCCTTTCGGCAAAGGGGAAGTCCCTGCACATTGCAATATTAACACTACCCCCATTAGCTGAAACCCAGTGACAAGAGATTTGGGAATACAGGTTGATAGCAACCTTAACTTTTATCACCATGAGTCTATAGTGGTAAGGAAGGCCTTCTGTGTTGCACATCTCATAAGTAAGGGCAGCACATCCAGAGCTAAGTATGTTATAACTGCACTGTACTCATCCCTCATCAGACCACTTAAACAGTACAATGCTCCCTTCTGAATGTACCTCATCAGACACCTAAAGCAGCTGGAGAGACCTCGGTGGTTTCTCACCTATAAAAATTAGGGCCTGCAACATGTGACCTCCATGGACAGACTGAAGGCCCTGTCACTGTGCTCTGTATCTTACAGGCTGCTGAGAACTGACTTGTGTCTGACCTACAGAGCATTCTCAGACCCTGCCCTAATGGAAATACTGCACATCCAAAAATTACATGGGATAAGATTCACTGACTCTAAGGATCTTAACCTAGCCTGTGAGATTAACAAAACATGCTGGAGAGACAGGTATGTCTCCCAGAGATTGCCGTTCCTCTGGAACAAACTCACAATTCAAATAAAACAGAGCTCCTCAATAACCCTATTTAAGCATTCCTTAGACAACTGGATGGGAGACCGTAAATTTACCCCAGGTGTGTCATCCATGTCCCCCTTGGATAAGGGCAGTCGGTGCTGATCATACACTTGCACTGAAAATATAGACCATACAACTTGGTCCATAAAGGAACAATGGTATAACGTGGGTAGGCTTATAAAGGCCCTAGGGCTAGTAGCCTAGTAACCGCCTATGTACCTAAGATTATGTCTGCCTAGGTTCAGGCCAGTGTCTGATCCTGGCCTAGTGAGATGGCTACATAGGCAATAAATGGATGTAGCTGATTACATCAGCATTGTCTGTTGTGAATATGGTGATAACAGTGTCCCACATGCTGGTGTAAAAGGCTCTCTTTAACTCTTTCACTCCAATGGAGCTCAGGAGGTTTGCACTGTAACTTTCAATGGGTGGAACCTTAGCCTTTTGATAGAAAAAAATGATGACCACACATTTCAAACAGATGTTCATATCTCTGGAATCATAGGGGTTATGAAAGAAGTATAAATAGTAAACTCTTCAGCATAAACTGTTTTTATAGTAGTAGTATTATTTAGGTTCTAGGTCTTAAACCAAATTTTATAAATCACAGTAACTATTACATTTCTAATATTTTGTAAACAACTTACAATATCTCAGCAACCACTCAAGTTACACACATACTGTCAGCAGCATTTTATTCATCTAGCTGAGAGCTTTCATGTGAAGCTAAGGAGTTCTTTCTTCATTCCTTGGTTCTTGAGATATTTAGAAAAATGTGAAAATTATATCTATATAAATTGTCATAAAAACAAGAGTTAATATCTGTTTACCTGCAGTAGACAGAAGTCAAATATTAATGCAGTTGAGTTTGCCATTGTGTAAGCCTTAAGACGAAATATTATTAAACTTTGTACATAGCATGGTTTTGGAATTATTGATGCAAATATGAACAAGCAATATTTGATGCCTAGAGATGTCAGTAGGAGTTAACTGCAGATGCAGTTGGAGGCATCACTTGGATGTAATGAGTTAATATCAAGTAACAGCTTACACACACACACAATTGACTGCAGTGAGAAAAGAACTCATACCTATCTAAATACACAGACTACAGAACACAGTACTATACAAAAGCTCCATTGCACAAGTCTGACTTTTACATGTCAGCAAGTCAGCTTATAGTGTATAACATTAGCAGGCCATGTGAGAGACAAGAGGTTAGGAGGGTTGCATGAAATGGATGTGTAGTCTTGTGCAAGTATCAAAAGACTAGCAAGCCATACCATTGGAGAAGTACCTGTAGGACAGCACGTCTATACTGCTGAGTACAGATACACACACACCCACATGCACACACACACTTGACTGAGGTGAGAACAGAACCCCTACCTATCTAAGTACATAGATTAAAGAACACAGTACTCTATACAAGCTCCATGGCACAAGTCTGACTTTTACATTGCTGCAGGTCAACTTATAGTAGATGACATCAGCAGTGCATGTTGGAGAGAAGAAGGTGGGAGGCCTGCCTGAAATGGATGAGTAGGCAGGTGCAGGTATCAAAATACTACAAGCCCTGCCTAGCAAGCATCGTGGCACAAATCTGACTTTTACGTTGGTGCAAGTCAACTTATAGTGGATGACAGCAGTGCATGTTGGAGAGAAGATGTGATGCCTACCTGAAATGGATGTGTGTAGGCAGGTGTAGGTATGAAAATGCTGGCAAGCCATGCCATTCGAGAGGTAACTGTAGGATAGCACATCTACTCTGCTGAGTAGAGACACACACACACGCACACACACACACACACACACACACACACACACACACACACACACACACACACACACACACACACACACACACACACACACACACACACACACACACACACACACACACACACACACACACAGTCAACTGCAGTGAGAACAGAATCCCTGCCTAGCAAGCATCGCAGCACAAATCTGACTTTTACATTGCTGCAAGTCATCTTATAGTGAAGGACATCAGCTGTGCATGTTGGATACAAGATGTGAGGCCTACCTGAAATGGATGTGTAGGCAGGTGTAGGTATCAAAATGCTGGCAAGCCATGCCATTGGAGAGGTAACTGTAGGATAGCATGTCTATTCTGCTGAGTAGAGATACACACACACCCAGTTGACTGCAGTGAGAATAGAACACCTCCCTAAGTACACAAACTATAGAACACAGTACTCTACGCAAGTGCCACAGAAAAAGTCTGACTTTTACAATACTGCAGGTCAACTTATACTGGATGACATCAGCAGTGCATGTTGAAGAGAAGAAGGTGGGAGGGCTGCCTGAAATGGGTGTGTAGGCAGGTGCAGAAATCAAAATACTGTCAATTTATGGGATTGGGGCTGTAACTGCAGGATACATACATGCTCATCTGGCTGGACACACACACACACACACACACACACACACACACACACACACACACACACACACACACACACACACACACACACACACACACACTTGACTGTAGTGAGAACAGAACCTGCATCTATCAAAGTACAGACTACAGAACTCAGTACTTTACGTATGCGCCACGGCACAAGTCTTACTTTTACATGGCTGCATGTGAACTTATGGTAGATGAAATCAGCAGGCCATGTGGGGGACAACAGGTTGGGAGGCCGACATAGATTCATAGGTTCATATGAGGCCAGTAGTCTAACTATAGAGTGTGTCCTATGTGTGCAGAAGCCTAGCTGTGTAAAAACACAAGTACGCTTAATGAGCATAGTTGGATGTTTGACTTTAGCAGAGCAAGTTTGTCAGGCCCACCCACTTGCCCTGTCCATGGTGGAATACACAACATTATATATTACAGTTTGTAGTGTGGTTGATATATGTGTATAACAAATACTGAACACCAAGGGATGTACTGCTTGGGGGGGCAACACATGTATGTATTGTGAATATATGACATATATTTAGAATGTGCCCTGAATTTGCAATGTTTCCACATGTAGTTTTATGTCATACAAAGGAAATGGACAATAAACATCAATATGAAAGCATCATATATATATATATATATATATATATATATATGTATATATATATATATATATATATATATATATATATATATATTTAGTTCCATAGTGCAGTGAGCAGTGGATTTGCGCGATGGTTAACAAAGTGTACACATATATGAGATATACCTGTTTGCATGTAGGTAAGTGGTGTGTAAATGAGAGCTGCATTGCTAACATCAGTAAAAATAATACTATATGGAATATAGTGTATTCAAACCCGAGACCATGTGTATGGCAGTCCTACACTCACACTTGTTGCCACATAAATGTTGAGGAAACTGTTGTCTATGTTGCACTTCATTGCTGTTAACTGCAATGTCACAGCAGTAAAACAAAGGCTGCACACTCTGTACTAGAATCCAGTAGCATCTCTACTGTAGGCCGGGTTTTCATGATGGCCAAGGGCATTAATTGAATGCATCCGATTACTATTTTTGGCTGCTTTGTAGGTTGTCAGCCATGCTTTATGCAAACCAGATACATATAGCTATTACCCCTTCTGCTGTTTGTGCTATGAGGTGCATTATGCAAAAAGTGCAATGAAAAACTAGAGGAATAAGAAAGAAAACCTTAGTAATGGACACATATAAGTAAAATAAGTCTCTGCTGCCACATGTTAAGGTACTTTTTGTAAAAATCCACCACTATTTACTTTTTATTAAGGAAGACTTACCTTGCAAATGCAGCAGTTGAGACAATTGTATTTCAGGCCTAGAATTTCCTTGTTTCTACTCCCATGGCATTGATGTATGCAGGAAAAAATCAGAATCTAGGCTGCATGGATGCTTTATAGCTTGTTGAATAACTCCACCATATTGAAAATCAGCTGCTTATGCTGTAATTAGCACCTATGAAAAACATCTGCTACTTTAATGAATATATCAACTCTGTTGCTGCCCATTAGTGCACGATGTGCACCTATGAGCTACTGTGTGCACTGACCCTGAAATAAGGTGAACACAGGAGATTTTATTACTTTTGTCCATGCCTGTGATATCGTGCAAACATGCAGTTCAAAAAGTGGAGGAAAGGTTGCAGACCCTGTAGTAGAACCCAAGACCTTCTATACTCTATCCCTAAACATACACATGCTGCTACAGGAATAGTTATGTGACAAGCACTGAGAAACTTGCAGTTCATTGCTCTATTAGCCATGGTTGCGCTAAGCACCACATTGTTCAAACAAGAATGAAAATTAAAAAATAAAATTTAACTTAATGAGGACAGATACAATACATGTTAACAAATGATAGAGGATGACATAGAACTTGTGGATTGTGCACTGTTTACATTCACTTTTACACTTCACAGACCTACTTACAGACCTCTCTAAGTGTAACCTGAGATTCCCCCCACAATGTCATAATTTACTGTTGCCATGCATTCAGCGCAAACACTCTGGAAGTGCCTACATGAAGTGAACATCCTTACATGGTTACAAATTTTTGGGATTCAGCAATTCTAATGAGTTTTGACCTAATTTGCATTTTCACCATGCTGACAGCCCTGAATCTACACAGTTGGTAACAGTGTAGACAGGGAAACTAAAGGGGAGCCCAGTGTTGTACAGTCAAAGGAGGGTATTACGGAGGTATATATCTGCACAGAGGAATGCAGGTTTTGGATTCTGTTTCATGGGGTTTACACTTTTAGCTGTCTACACTAGTTATGAGTGCATTGTTCATTTGGGGGTGGAGGTGCAATGCTGCATTTATGTCATGGCACTTAAAAAGGAATTGTTGCTATTGTTAATATAATTTTCTAGCATCCAATATGTCTGATAATGTCATAATATGTGTGGGGATACATGTTAGGATCTGTTCTGTACAAATGTATGGACATTTACTTGCTCTTGTTTCTTCAGACTCCTTTGCGTGGCTGTATAAAGCATGGAGTCTACATGGTTGCTTTAAAGCTTGCTTAATTGCTCCACCATGTTGATTTGCTTCATTAGCGTACATTTCAGCTACTTATGCTGTAATATGCATGCCACAGAAGTTTCCATGTTTGCTCATGAGTGTGCACTGCTATGCAGAGTTTACTGAATCTAAAATTCTTTGCTACTGTGTGTGCATTGCGTTGCGATGCACATATGGTGCCAAACGATTATGTAGGCTTTACTGAATCCCCCTATATCTTAATGGAAGTAGCATGCTTAAAGTGAGTCACAATGGACAATTTCAGCAAAAGCTGGAAAAAACTGTGGAAACGTCTGCTTTGCTCCCTGCAGCCCCTTACTTAATATAAACAGTTCTGAGTCACACAGCCTCTGAATAGATTAAAAAAGAAATTTTTATTGATTAAGAGTCAAGTGTACAGCTACCTATCTTTAACTTTTTGCTCATGCTAGAACCTGGCTCAGTCTTGCTGAAACACTCTTTGATATTACATTTCCCTAAAGTAACATCTAAATTAGTACAAGGCTGTCAATATATTGCCATTTTGTGACCACTGGTTAAACTCCTTGAACAATAATTTGCTCTCAGTTCATTGAATATACTGATAACATGGTCTTCTCCTCCATGATCAGTATGGTTTTAGGAAGGTCTTCAATACCCTCACTATTAAATAAGACATAACCAAAAACAACTATACCAACATGCAGGAAGACTTGCAACTGGTGTTTATTTTTGTCAACTTAAAAAAATGTGCTTTGAATTTGTCAGTCACTTTTTGCTCCTCTTAAAATTTGGAAGTCTAAGACCCAGAGATGGACTGACTTATTGCTTCATAAAGTACCTGAGTGCTAAAGACCTTGATGCATCTCATTTTTCTTGCCTATAAACTGTTGCCCTTATTATATGAGGTTTCCCAGAGCCAGTTTTTGGACCTGTTCAATTTATTTATCAATAATCTAACTTTTGTCCTACATGATCTAATATTAATATACATGCTGAGGTCTCACCCTTCTCAGAATTGCTAGATCCTGCTTCAGAGTACAAAATTAGCTACTAAAAGAATACATTGAGACCTACCACTGGCTAAATTGCACTATAGCAATTATAACTTGAAAGAAAACCTGTTCTATGATTTTCAATACTTCTCAAAGTCTGCATGAAGAAGATACTCTTAAAATAACTGATTCACATAGTAACCAGTTTGTCATGGTTGTAGGTTCATAGGTGTGTATTAGGCTAATGGCCCGGAGCCTTTACAAGTCTAGCCCATAGAAGTGCCCTGGCGTTGTGCTGCCTGACGTTAGTTCCCAGTTGCTCAAGAGCAGCATGAAGCTCATCAGTCTGGGCAACCCGATTAGCAAGGGCCTTTGCTACATTACATATGATGAATGAAATCCCTGTCATGGTGAACATACTGTCATGTTTACTCTATTGTAAATGTCTGGCTTGATCCATTACTTTCAATCAGAATATTAAAAAATAATAATATAATGGCCTGCCCTGCCAGAAAAGGTGAGGTTGAAGTGCTGTCTTGCTAACTAGGTAAGTAGTGGTGAGCCCAGAAAATAAGAAACATAGATATAACCTACTTGCCACTGGAAGAGTTAGAACTAATAGTAGTCCTTCATTGAGCTGGTATCTGTGATAACTATCATTTAATGTTGATTGGAAATCCTCCTTTATAGTAGGAATAATCAGGCTTGAAGTAAGATTGTTGTAATCTTAAGGATAAAAGCTCAAATGAAGAAAGTAAAGACAGAAGCCTGTTCTTTTTCAAATCATTCTTTATTAGAAGTAGATGAGTGCTGTTTTACAAAAATGTGACTGTAGCAGGCTGTATTTACTCCAAACATTTAGAGGAGTGTTGGGGCATGTTCATTACTGGGCTGTTCCCGTGGGTGTGTCCCTTTTGGAGGAGGGTCTGAGAGTATGGCCCTCTGAGTAACCATAAGCCATCTTTTAAAAATTTTTATGCGAGTTTCATTTGAAAAAAACTTTTAGCACCAAAAAACATAACTTTCAGTTTTATAACACTAAAAAATTCACTATCAGTTCTTGTGCCAGAAACTATATGAGTATAAATGACAAAGTTAAACCTACAAGTAATGGAAATACAAATGAATATAAGAATAACAAGTTTGAACATAGTGTCTTCCGTGTTAACATAAGAAATATTAATCTTTATCAGCGCTTCCACTGTAAGGCTTCGTCAGATCTGCCCTTTACTTAACCTAAACATGAAGGATAATCTAGAAGGTCCTAAGACGACTCCTAGCAGAAGTTTCAAGAAAATGTTGCCCTTCATATAATGCTAAAGAGTGTGGCTTAGCATGGGTGTGTTGGTTGTCTGGTCTGAGGTGGACTCTGGGTAATAGACAATAAGCAGATTTATGGAGTCAGGAAAACTGGTCTTCCGCTGATTCTAAACCATATTTTTTTCCTGTGTGAGATGACCAGCCATTTGGATTCTCCAGATGTGCTAGCATGTGATATTAATGTGTGCATTTGTGCTTCCTAGTTTGAGTTATAACATGAGGCCTGAAACCAGTTGAAACAGAGACAATAAGGGATTTTGGGGAAAGTTAAGCAATACCCGATTAATTAAGTGGATCAAGCATTACTGCAGTGGATGCTTCTGAAACTACAGTGGAGTGGGAACCCTGGAGATCAATGTCTGCCAGGTGGAAGTGGGTACTGAGTGCACAGGGCTTGTGACTAACCAAGTGAACCTTAAGCTTCAATTATGCACAGAATCGTATCATATGCAGATCATATATAGAAATGTATACAGGTAATGTGCTGAGACAAATCCAAACAAGATGCAATCTCTACTTCTTGGTTTTGAATCCTAAAGAGCTATTGGGATTGAGTTCTTAATATCTACTTTGCAGTATGCCTTTTGAATTATTACTCTTAACCCCACCCATAACACCATTACTCTATAAACAACCATCAATAAAAATTGGACATTTATCTCCCCTCTCAGACCACCAAGAACAGCACTGCAATAAGACAATTGGTTGCCTCTTTTAGCTCAAGCCACCAAACTCCTCATCTCATTTATTTTTAAATGACTATGTCTTGAAGACTGCCTTCTGCTGTCCCAGAGAGGAGAAATCACCCTATTACACTACTCACTAAAACACCTAACCAACAGGTCCTTTGCCTTAGTAGTGTGTAATTTTTTTTTCAGTAAGATCACACCTGCTACCTGGAATCAGTTGCCTCAAAATATTCTAAATGAAAATAGCTTTATCTGCTTTAAAATACAAAGCATTCACTCATCTTTGGTTCACAGAATGTAATGCTACAGAGAGCATGGCTGATTTTGTAAGCAGTATAGATGATTACCAAGTTTTATCCAATTTTCCTTCCTCAGATGTGTTCCAACAGAAGAGCTGTTCATGTCAGTAGTGAACGTTCTTGTTACCCACTGTAATAGATGACAGTTTTGATATAGTTGCCATCTTCTTCTTCAAGGCCTAAAACTCGAACCATGCCTAGAAAACTGATGCCCAGACCACATGGTCAGACCTGTATGCCTAAAAAACAAATGATAAGAATGGCTGAAGACCTTATTACTTTAATCAGGGGAAGCCAACCTCCCCCCTCTAAGAGACCTAGGACTGAGTTTGCTTATGATACTTCTGACCAGGATTCTGAAATTTCTGTTTCCTCTGTTGACCAGGATTTACCCTTATCTACCTATGAGGATTCTGATGCTGAGGACTCTATTCCCTCTGCTTCCCCTCCAGAGGATTTCTCTTTTGGTGAAACCTTGCATATTCTCAGGGAGCATTTTCATTGGGAAAGTCAGGATTTCTCTGATTCTAAAAAGAGGCTTAGGGAATTCTTACTCCTGCCCCAGCACAGGCCTTTAGCTATACCTCCTGTACTGGACATTGTTGATTATGCCTTTTCGGAATCTAGCATGGCCCCTGACTCTTTACCTCCTGCTTCCAGAAAACCTGATAGATATTACAGGGTTCCTGACTCTCACAAGTTCCTTTTCAAAAATCCTATTGCGGATCCTGAAACTGTTTCACAGGGACCCAAGGGCATTAAAGCTACTACTGCCAAAAATCCTACCCCTTCTGATAGAGACTCCAGGGTGCTGGATAGATGGGGTAAGAAGGTATACATTTCTGCAATTTTGGCCATTAGGGCCTTGAATTGCTAGTTTCGTATGTTAATGTATCAGCAGCATATTATTGGATTGCTTAAACAGAAAATGATGTTGATTCCTGATTGTGCTCAAAAATAAGGATTTACAGGATTTAATGCATTCTTCTGAACAAGTTGGTATACATACATTGCAATGTGGTTTTGATTCACTAGAGGCATCTTTCAGGGCTGTGGTAACTGGGTCTGTATTTAGAAGGCATGCTTGGCTTAAGGAGCAATCCTTGCCAGATCATGTTAAAGCAAAATTACTGGATGCTCCCTTAAATCAGGACCGCCTGTTTGG
This sequence comes from Protopterus annectens, assembly GCF_019279795.1. NCBI lineage: Eukaryota > Metazoa > Chordata > Ceratodontiformes > Protopteridae > Protopterus > Protopterus annectens. The sequence continues at coordinate 240,295,572 of NC_056745.1, forward strand.
CAACAAGGCAGAAGACGTTCTTAAAAAGATTGGTCTTTTCCTGCCTCTTCCAGACCTTCTCAGTCCAAACCCAGATCCAGCAGAGCACCCAGGCTTCAGTCCAAGGGGACGCACAAGACTAAGCAGTGGGGGGGCTTCCACTTCCAAATCTGAGAGTAATAAAACTCCCCCTATGGTAAACTGTCTCAATGACTTCTTTTTAAAACTTCCAAGCATTTCTCAACTGAATGCCCCTTTGGGAGGAAGAGATTGCACTTCATGCAAAGAACTGGGCACTCATTACCCAGGACAAATGGGTTTTAAATATAGTGCCCCAAGGATACAGATTTCACTTCCACACGTTACCAACTCCAAGCGGTTGGCAAGATCTACCTCCAAAGCAATGGGCAAAGGCCCAAAAGCAAGTACTCTCTCGTAAGCATAGGGGCTATTCAATTGGTACCAGAAGATGAAAAGGGACAAGGTTTCTGCTCAAGATTTTTCCTGGTACCTAGAAAAGACAATTCATGGTGAACTATCCTGGACTGGTCTACTCTAAACACCTTTTTGGTGATTACAAAATTGAAGATGCTGACTCTTCACCAGTTGCTTCCTATGCTAAGCAAAGATGCCTGGTTGGCAATACTAGATTTAAAGGAAGCATACCTGCACATCCCTATCAGGGAGTGTTGCAGAAGATACCTATGCTTCAAAGCAGGCTACATGCATTATCAGTTCTCTTCACTGCCCTTTGGTTTATCTACTGCGCCCAGGGTATTCACAAAGTGCCTAGCTCCAGTCATTGCATTTTACAGGCAAAGAAATATTCAAATATACCCATACCTGGACGATTGTCTAATTCAGCCAGAAAACCAGGACATACTTTTGAATCATCTGGCTTTTGTACAAAGGGTGCTAACTTGTCTGGGTTACACCATAAATGAAAAGAAATCATACCTGGTACCCTGTCAACAAATTATATTCCTGGGAGCAAGCTTGAATACAACTTTCCAGATGGCTTTCCTCATGCCAGAGAAACAAATTCACTTGACAACCTACTTCAAACAAGTGGCAATAAAAACCCTGCTATCTGCAAGGCAAATACTACAAACCTTGGGATTCATGGCTTGTGTATTCTACTAATTCCATATGCAAGACTGCATATGAGGAAACTACAATGGTAAATAAAAAGCCGATGGTGTCAACATTCTCAGGATCTAGAAGCAATGGTTCATATCATACCTTACCTACAGCTAGAGTTCCTTTGGTGGGCAGAGGCCTGCCACTAAAACAAGGGACTACCATTCACTCTACCCCCTGCCGCCCAAACCCTAACAACAGACGTATCAGACTATGCATGGGGGGCTCACCTGGCAGGGAAGAGCATTCAGGGCAAATGGAACCCAAATCAAATGCACCTGCATATCAATCAAAAAGAAATGTTAGCCATACAGAATGCTCTGACAGCCTTCAAGGACCACATCCTTCCAGGACAATTAATGGTAAAGACGGACAACACCACTGTTATCTGGTACATAAACAAGCAGGGGGATACACATTCTTACCTCCTCTGCAGACTAGCCATGGTATTGTGGAACAGAGCCTTGAGCTACCTAGTGCATCTACAAGCTCAATTCCTGCCAGAAAAAACTCAATACACTGGCAGACGGACTAAGCCAGAAACCTCATGGACCCACACGAGTGGAAACTGGAACCATGGATTTTCAACATGTTGACAAGCAAATGGGGGAGCCCAGATATAGACCTGTTCCCCCCCCCCCAGAACTATCAATTGGAAAAAATTTGCACAAGGACTCCCCACAAATAAGCTTGGAAAGTGGATGCTGTGTCCTTCAGCTGGAAAAACCTATCAGTTTATGCCTTTCCTCCTCTGCCTCTGCTCTCCAAAGTACTACTAAAGATCAAACAAGATAAACCAAGGATGATTTTGATTGCACCAGACTGGCCATGCCAACACTGGTACCCCCTCCTGCACAGTGTGTCACTGTTGGCCCCATGGCATCTGCCTCAAACTCCTACCCTGCTGTCTCAGCAGGAGAACCAGATTCTGCACCCTCAGCTTCAAACACTGAACCTAGCAGCCTGGCTAATTACCTAAGCTCTCCTTTACCATCCATCAGTAAACCAGTGATGGATGTCATTTTAGAGGCAAGGAGGCCTAGTACTAGAAAATCTTATGCTGAAAAATGGAAAAGATTCTGTGCCTGGAACCAATCTCAAGGGATGAGCACAGCAGTGCCCAATTTACCTCAGATTTTACAATACTTAACTGAGATGCTTCACAAGGGCCTGTCTTTTCATAATTTCATAGTTTAGTACTAGGCTATCTGCCCTGGGGCATTTGTAAGCCTAGCCATAGTGATGTGGCTTTCGCCACCCCATAAAATGGTGCAAAATGCACAGAATAGATTTAGAATACTGTGCCTCTGTCTAGTAGTGACACAGTGAAGGTCCCCTTATATAATATAATTAGTTTACTGTGCCCCTGTCTAGTAGTGACACAGATGTGACCCCTGGGGTAAACTTACGATCTCCCATCCACTCGTCAAGATTTCTCTTGAAGAGAGTCAGTGAGGGGCTCTGCCTAACATGAACTGGGATCTTGTTCCAGAGCATGGGAAGCCTCTGGGTTATGAATCTATCCCTCCAGCATGTCCTATTCATACTTGTGCCAAGGTTTAAGTCTTTAGCTCTCGTGGTTCTGATGGATTTGGATTTTTTGAGGTGGAGCATGTCCATCAGTTCCTGATTGGACATGGCCTTGTACGTCAGGCACAGATCACCTCTGAGCAGGCGGTATGCTACTGAATAGAGCTGGAGTTTCTTTAGTCTGGCAGAATAAGACATATGTTGGAGACCCTTGATCCTCTTTGTGAGGTACTTTTGTGGTCTCTCCAGCTGTTGCAAATGCTGGGTGAGGTACATACCAAATGGGGCACTGTACTCAATCATGGGTCTGATGAGGGAGGAGTATAGGGGTACAATGACATCCTTGGATCTGGATGTGAATCCCTTCATGATAAGGTGTGCAAGGTAGAATGTTTTTCTAACCACTTTGGCAACATGGGTGTCAAATGAGAGGTCGCTGTCGACTTGGGTCCCTAGGTCTCTGATTACTTTTTCCATACTCAGTGGGTTGCTGTCTATGTGATAATTTGTGGGTACTTTGTTTTTCCCAAAGAGGATGACTATACATTTTTGGCATTTAGTTTAAGGCCATGACTCCGCACCAGTTGTCCGCTTCTGTGAGGCCTTTTGTAGGATGTATGTGTCCGCTGGTGTATCGACTATGGCGCCTAGTTTGCAGTCATCTGTGAACTTTGTCAGCCACAACCCTCCCATGTTTGCTTTAACATCTGAGAAATAAATGCCAAACAAGAGGGGTCCCAGGACAGATCCCTGTGGGACACCACCTGTGACTGGCTTTGAGTCTGACATTGCTCCAGCGATTTTAACTTTATGGGTTCTGTCCTTTAGCCAGTTTGCAACCCATCTAGTGACATAAGGGTTTACATTTAAGCTGTTGAGCTTATCTATGATGCCTGAGTGGGGTATTATGTCGAAGGCCTTAGCCAAGTCCAGGTAGGCTGTATGGACCGCTTTGCCCTCATCAATGGCTCTAGTTTTGAAAAAGTCAACCAGGTTCAAAAGGCAGGATCTGCCCTTTACAAAGCCGAACTGGGTGTGGTCAAGTGTCTATAGGTCCCCAATGTCTCTGTTTATGAGTTCCATAATGATTCTTTCCATAGCTTTGCAGACCAGGCTGGTTAAGCTTATGGGGCGGTAGTTCCCAGGGTCTGTAGAGGTACCCCCTTTGTGCAGTGGGACCACTGTTGCTGTACGCCAGTGTTCGGGTACATATCCTGTAGTAAGGCTAAGGTTAAATAGCATTTTTATGTGCGGGTTTAGCTCCTCTTGGAGATCACGTAGCACACAACCCGGGATACCGTCAGTTCCCATTGATGCTGTGTTTTTAGCTTTGCTGAGGGCAGCTCTCACCTGGACATCTGAGATGACAGGGAGATTACATTCAGCTGGGATAAGTATTTCTTCTTTTGGGGGTGAGGGAGGGGAGAAATTTGCACTGAACCTGTCAGCCAGAATGTTGGCAATATCTGTGGGTTCAGTGTATTTTTTGTTGTTGTGAACTGACTCTGAGCATATCTGAGGGTTTCCGCCCAGGTTTCTAACATAGCTGAAGAAGGCTTTGTGGTTATCTTTAGTGTCCTTAGCGATTTTCTCTCAAAGTTGGCCTTGGATGTTTTTATGAGAGAACGTAATTTTCTGCTAGTGTTGATCAGAGATGTCTTCCCTTTATGGGATTTTGCTCTGTCGCAGTAGCTTCCTTCTTTTGTTATACAATTTGTTTATGGCTGAGGTCCACCAGACAGGACGCTTGCCTTTGGTGGAGAGGGACTTGGATTTATTTGGGATTGCATGATCCATGCATTCTTGGAGATGTCCATAGAAAGCATTTGTGAAGGATTCAGCATTGTGGGATGTGGTATCCACTGGCCCAGTGGGCTTAAAGGATACCATCTCAGTCTTAAGAAGAGTGAAGTCTGCTTTTGAGAAGTTTTTCACTGTGGTCTTTTGTGCTGGGGTGGAGGTGGGATATGTATATCCAGGGTGATTAGTTTGTGGTCAGATCTCACTAGTGAGGGGTATACCTCCAGTGTGGAGCATTTTGTCCCCATGTTTGTAATGATCAGGTCTAGTATATTATCTCCCCTAGTGGGAGAGGTGACTAGTTGTTCCAATGCATTTGAATTTATGAATTCCAGGAACCTTTGGGCTAGGGTGTTAGGGCTAGAATAATGTACCCAATCTATGTTAGGGTAGTTGAAGTCTCCCAGTATGATGGTATTTTGTGATACATTCATATCCTCCAATGTCTTCAGGAAGGCTGAGTGGGTTTCCTGAGATTGGGAGGGTGGTCTGTAACATGCTACCAGTTGTATAGCAGTTTTGCCTATGGTTAGTTGCACCTGTATGGCCTCCGATGCTTCATGTGTTGCTACTAACCTGGAGGTGTGGGTGTCCTTGATGAATATGTACACTCCCCCTCCCTTTGTGGTTCGGCCCGGGTTTTGGGGCCGAAAAGCATGATATGAGGTATAGCCTGGTAGCGCTGGGGTGCTCTCAGGAGCCTTGAACCAGGTTTCAGTTACTGCACAGACGTCGATGTTCTACATACTGAGGAGTGCATCGAGTGCCTGCATCTTGAGATTTAGACTTCTGGCGTTGAGCAGCATTACCCTTAGTTTTTTTCCATTTTTGTTATCTAAGGAGGTGGGTTTGTCTTTTGAGCCTTGCCTAAGAAAGGCACTATGGGGGTGGCAAGAGCCTTAGCCAATAACCGGAAGCCCAGTGGTGACAGGTGCAAGCCGTCCCTTGCAAAGCAGCGTGGCTTGTCCAACATGTCATCCCAGGCAGACAGACATTGGATCCCCTTAGAATGACACCAGTACTTGAGCCAGTTATTAAAGCTGATCATCTTGTCTTTCTATTGTGGCATCATTCTTGGTGAGGGCAAGATGCTGCTCAGGGTCAGGGTCATATCAGCCTGGGCTACATAATCAGAGAGCTCCTTTATGTCTCTTTTCATGTAGTCCAGGGAGGTACATCTCAGGTCATTCACGCCAGCATGGACAATGACGGAGTCATATTTGTACTTGCTTTGGAGTGACCTGAGTGCTTGTGTTATGTGGCGGATCCTAGCTCCTGATAGGCAGCTCACAGTCACCCTCTCCTTGTTCAGCCTGGTAAGTGGGACATCAGTGTGTCTGACTATAGAGTCACCTATTACTAGTGTATCAGGCATGGTGAATAATGAAAGAAAAACCTCGGACTCACCACGAAATGAACTAAAATAAACTTTAACCTTAAGGGCTGTGATTGATTGACACACTGATTTATTGAAGTATGTGTTGCATGTGTTTTGTTTTGAGGTAGTGGATTTTTGGATGTCTGCTTTGGGAGCCTCTGTTGTTTTGGTAAGTTTTTTATTAGAGCCTCCGAGTATGTCTTTGTGTTTTTATGTGTTTGGTTTGCAGTTGTGGTAGGTCTATGTGGGACTGGGTTTGCTGTGTGTGTGGTTACCAACTCCTCCTGTCTGGTCATGCCAGCCCTGAGTTGAGAGAGTTCAGCCTCCAGTTTGGCTATATAGTTGCATCTCTCACATGTATTTGTGTTTGTTGGGAGGAGGAGAGGGTTGTCTGTGTACATGAGACAATTGTAGCATTGTCTCAAGATACCCAGATTAACCAGCTGAACTGGAGGACGCCAGTACTCTACCACTCGACATGCTAGAACAGTATAAAGGAGTGCTGTGCCTTTAAGGGAAGTGGATATTCACAGGGGTGGTAGGTAGATGTAGTGCTTACTTAGTATGAGAGTGCTTACTTAGTAGAGAAGTTTTGAGAACAAGTGCTAGGCTTATAATATAGCGAGTAGTCTGATTATACTAAGAGTAGAGCTTCCTTAAGGGAAAATTTGAAGAGCAGACTTGGCGGAGCCAGAAGTTTAACCTTGTTTAACCGGCGCTGCGCTATGCAAACAACCGCGCAAAGCCCTGCAAACGCGGAGTTTAAACAGGGAACTTCAAAAGAGCTAGAATGGTCCAAAACAACCAATTACTACAGCTCTTGTGCTGAGGTCACTTCCTACAGGGACAGGTAGGCTGCTCAAGGCTCCCCACTCCCACTGGTGAGCAAAGAAACTTCCTTCTATCCAAGTAAGGTAATGGACAACACAGGAACTACACCACAGCCCAGAATACAGCAAAGCCTGTAAACTGGCCTAAACTAGTCGAGGAGAGGTGGGAAAACAAGGATTTTTTTTTGTGTTTTTTTTTTTGTTTTTAGATAGAAACACACAGAAAATGCAGAAACAGTAATAAATCAGTTACACAGGCTAGCACACTTTAGTGGGAAGCCTCAACAGTTAAATTAAACAAACAAACAAACAACAAACTTTCGATCAAATTCGACTAAAATGTAACTTTTAAGTGCAGATATTAAATAATGCAGCAAACAGCTAAAAACAGTTTAAGCTTGTTTAGGGTAAGCTAGAGAAGGTATTTCAAGTAAAAAAACAGCAAAGATACTTAAATCGAGAAAGTAGTCGCTTTTCTGAGTTCTCTGTAGCTAGGACCACTCTGCAGGACCACGAGGAGCTTGTCTGAGTAGTATAGCCAGAAAAAAACGACCAGAGGCGGATTTTAAACAGGGAACTTCAAAAGAGCTAGAAATGGTCCAAAACAACCAATTACTACAGCTCTTGTGCTGAGGTCACTTCCTATAGGGACAGGTAGGCTGCTCAAGGCTCCCCACTCCCACTGGTGAGCAAAGAAACTTCCTTCTATCCAAGTAAGGTAATGGACAACACAGGAACTACACCACAGCCCAGAATACAGCAAAGCCTGTAAACTGGTCTAAACTAGTCAAGGAGAGGCGGGAAAACAAGGATTATTTTTTTGTTTTTTTTGTTTTTAGATAGAAACACATAGAAAATGCAGAAAGAGTAATAAATCAGTTACACAGGCTAGCACACTTTAGTGGGCAGCCTCAACAGTTAAATTAACAAACAAACAACAAACTTTCGATCAAATTCGACTAAAATGTAACTTTTAAGTGCAGATATTAAATAATGCAGCAAACAGCTAAAAAACAGATGTTAAGTTGTCAATCTTGCCTTCATTCTTGCTTGATGGGTTCGGAGCCGATCCCTCGGCTCCGACACGGCACTTGCTAAGCTCGAGAGTCACTTTTACCAGCTCGAGGCAGCCCCATATCCCATGATGCAAGGCGGTAAGCACCCAGATCTCGCTTGTCGCTTAGGAGGTCTTCTTTTTACCAGCTCCTGGTAAGTTGTTCACTTTTGTGAGATTTAAGCCCCTTTTTAGTAAAAAAACTTTTATTGATAGTTTTTAGTTTATTTTGTACCTTTCCTGACAGAAATTCCCTGTCTCCTTTAATTTTTTGTTAGTCAATCTTTTCCCTATCCCATCCCCCCCCTGTTAGGGTGTGTGTGTTGGTTTTATAGAATACCTTTTGGTATTTTATTTAAGTTAATTTTGACTGGTGTGTGTGTGTGTGTTTTTTCAGCACCATGTCAAAGGAGAGGGTCTCAGGTTTTAAGAAGTGTGACTCGTGCTGTCAGAAGATGTCTCTGACAGACGGTCACACTTCTTGCCTGTATTGTCTGGGCCCTCTTCACCTGCAGGACTCCTGTGCTATTTGTCACTCCTTCAGCCAGAGAGTCCTGCAGGAGAGACGGAAAAAGCTGATTCTTAGGGCCTTCTGCCGGAGGGCTCTCCGCTAAGTCGGCTCCACCAAAATCAGCAAAACCTTCCAAGGCCCAGGCTTCTGTATCTAAGCCTGCGGCCTCGGCCCGACTGCATTGAGTCGAGATCGCCCGCTGGAGCCGATTCTGGCTTGAAAGCCTTCGCACCGATGGCTATCGGTGCCGAATCTGTATTGACCACTTCGATGTCGGCCCGATCGTTCCGGCACCCATGTAGCACAGGCATCGTGTCGGCCCGATCGGCTCCGACACCGTTATTTTGGTGGCTGTATCGGCTCCGGCTGGAGCCGATACATCGAGGCTTCCTGTTGGCTCCCAGAAGTCGGCTCCGACAGGATCTATAGTATCGGCTCCGGCGGTCATTCCAGGAAGAGGTCGAGGTCTCCTTCCTTGGAGCCGATACTTCGGCCCGGCTTCACCTCTCTTTCGAACGGAGCCATCGGACCACCTTCAAGGTCATCCAGGTTGTCAGATCATGACCTAGAGAGAGTGGTCAGTAGATTACTCAAGTCACAGGTACTGGCCCAAATGTTACACAGTCCGCCTCAACAGACGACTGTTGGTCCACACCCCGTTACAGTTCCTCCTTCAACTCTACCCCAGAGCTTGGAGTTGGAGTCTTCGAATGGTTACTGCTACGGCTGGAGGGCGGATACCCCTTCTGTTCCTTCAGCCTCTACTCTTATCTCCTCTTCGACCTTCCTTAGAGGGATTCGTGGTCGGGCTTCCATGGTCTCCTCCGAGGGGGTGAGTGGCATCGACCCTTGTCCAACCCACTCTTCCCCTTGAGCCTCGGCCTTGGTGAGCTCGGCTCCGACATCTGCCTCGGAGACTTCCCTTCGGTGGTCCCTGGAGTTCCTAGCTCTTCGGAGCGGGTTCTCTCGGACCTGCCTCCACCCAAACCCTAACAACAGACGCATCAGACTATGCATGGGGGGCTCACCTGGCAGGGAAGTGCATTCAGGGCAAATGGAACCCAAATCAAATGTACCTGCTTATCAATCAAAAAGAAATGTTAGCCATACCGAATGCTCTGACAGCCTTCAAGGACCACATTCTTCCAGGACAATTAATGGTAAAGACGGACAACACCACTGTTATCTGGTACATAAACAAGCAGGGGGATACACATTCTTACCTCCTCTGCAGACTAGCCATGGTATTGTGGAACAGAGCCTTGAGCTACCTAGTGCATCTACAAGCTCAATTCCTGCCAGAAAAACTCAATACACTGGCAGACGGACTAAGCCAGAAACCTCATGGACCCACACGAGTGGAAACTGGAACCATGGATTTTCAACATGTTGACAAGCAAATGGGGGAGCCCAGATATAGACCTGTTTTCCTCCCCCCCAGAACTATCAATTGGAAAAAATTTGCACAAGGACTCCCCACAGATAAGCTTGGAAAGTGGATGCTGTGTCCTTCAGCTGGAAAAACCTATCAGTTTATGCCTTTCCTCCTCTGCCTCTGCTCTCCAAAGTACTACTAAAGATCAAACAAGATAAACCAAGGATGATTTTGATTGCACCAGACTGGCCACGCCAACACTGGTATCCTCTCCTGCGCAGTGTGTCACTGTTGGCCCCATGGCATCTACCTCAAACTCCTACCCTGCTGTCTCAGCAGGAGAACCAGATTCTGCACCCTCAGCTTCAAACACTGAACCTAGCAGCCTGGCTAATTACCTAAGGTCTCCTTTACCATCCATCACTAAACCAGTGATGGATGTCATTTTAGAGGCAAGGAGGCCTAGTACTAGAAAGTCTTATGCTGAAAAATGGAAAAGATTCTGTGCCTGGAACCAATCTCAAGGGATGAGCACAGCAGTGCCCAGTTTACCTCAGATTTTACAATACTTAACTGAGATGCTTCACAAGGGCCTGTCTTTTCATAGTTTCATAGTTTAGTACTAGGCTATCTGCCCTGGGGCATTTGTAAGCCTAGCCATAGTGATGTGGCTTTCGCCACCCCATAAAATGGTGTAAAATGCACAGAATAGATTTAGAATACTGTGCCTCTGTCTAGTAGTGACACAGTGAAGGTCCCCTTATATAATAGAATTAGTTTACTGTGCCCCTGTCTAGTAGTGACACAGATGTGACCCTGGGGTAAACTTACGATCTCCCATCCACTCGTCAAGATTTCTCTTGAAGAGAGTCAGTGAGGGGCTCTGCCTAACATGAACTGGGATCTTGTTCCAGAGCATGGGAAGCCTCTGGGTTATGAATCTATCCCTCCAGCATGTCCTATTCATACTTGTGCCGAGGTTTAAGTCTTTAGCTCTCGTGGTTCTGATGGATTTGGATTTTTTGAGGTGGAGCATGTCCATCAGTTCCTGATTGGACATGGCCTTGCACGTCAGGCACAGATCACCTCTGAGCAGGCGGTATGCTACTGAATAGAGCTGGAGTTTCTTTAGTCTGGCAGAATAAGACATATGTTGGAGACCCTTGATCCTCTTGGTGAGGTACTTTTGTGGTCTTGACAGCTGTTGCAAATGCCGGGTGAGGTACATACCAAATGGGGCATTGTACTCAATCATGGGTCTGATGAGGGAGGAGTATAGGGGTACAATGACATCCTTGGATCTGGATGTGAATCCCTTCATGATAAGGTGTGCAAGGTAGAATGTTTTTCTAACCACTTTGGCAACGTGGGTGTCAAATGAGAGGTCGCTGTCGACTTGGGTCCCTAGGTCTCTGATTACTTTTTCCATACTCAGTGGGTTGCTGTCTATGTGATAATTTGTGGGTACTTTGTTTTTCCCAAAGGGGATGACTATACAGTTTTGGCTTTTAGTTTAAGGCCATGACTCCGGCACCAGTTGTCCGTTTCTGTGAGGCCTTTTTGTAGGATGCATGTGTCCGCTGGTGTATCGACTATGGCGCCTAGTTAGCAGTCATCTGTGAGCTTTGTCAGCCACAACCCTCCCATGTTTGCTTTAACATCTGAGAAATAAATGCCAAACAAGAGGGGTCCCAGGACAGATCCCTGTGGGACACCACTTGTGACTGGCTTTGAGTCTGACATTGCTCCAGCGATTTTAACTTTATGGGTTCTGTCCTTTAGCCAGTTTGCAACCCATCTAGTGACATAAGGGTTTACATTTAAGCTGTTGAGCTTATCTATGATGCCTGAGTGGGGTATTGTGTCGAAGGCCTTAGCCAAGTCCAGGTAGGCTGTATGGACTGCTTTGCCCTCATCAATGGCTCTAGTTTTGAAAAAGTCAACCAGGTTCAAAAGGCAGGATCTGCCCTTTACAAAGCCGAACTGGGAGGGGTCAAGTGTCTGTAGGTCCCCAATGTCTCTGTTTATGAGTTCCATAATGATTCTTTCCATAGCTTTGCAGACCAGGCTGGTTAAGCTTATGGGGCGGTAGTTCCCAGGGTCTGTAGAGGTACCCCCTTTGTGCAGTGGGACCACTGTTGCTGTACGCCAGTGTTCAGGTACATATCCTCTAGTGAGGCTAAGGTTAAATAGCATTTTTATGTGCGGGTTTAGCTCCTCTTGGAGTTCACATAGCACACAACCCGGGATACCGTCAGGTCCCATTGATGCTGTGTTTTTAGCTTTGCTGAGGGCAACTCTCACCTGGACATCTGAGATGACAGGGAGATTACATTCAGCTGGGATAAGTATTTCTTCTTTTGGGGGTGAGGGAGGGAAGAAATTTGCACTGAACCTGTCAGCCAGAATGTTGGCAATATCTGTGGGTTCAGTGTATTTTTTGTTGTTGTGACCTGACTCTGAGCATATCTGAGGGTTTCCGCCCAGGTTTCTAACATAGCTGAAGAAGGCTTTGTGGTTATCTTTAGTGTCCTTAGCGATTTTCTCTCAAAGTTGGCCTTGGATGTTTTTATGAGAGAACATAGTTTTCTGCTAGTGTTGATCAGAGATGTCTTCCCTTTATGGGATTTTGCTCTGTCGTGCAGTAGCTTCCTTCTTTTGTTATACAATTTGTTTATGGCTGAGGACCACCAGACAGGATGCTTGCCTTTGGTGGAGAGGGACTTGGATTTATTTGGGATTGCATAATCCATGCATTCTTGGAGATGTCCATAGAAAGCATTTGTGAAGGATTCAGCATTGTGGGATGTGGTATCCACCGGCCCAGTGGGCTTAAAGGATACCATCTCAGTCTTAAGAAGAGTGAAGTCTGCTTTTGAGAAGTTTTTCACTGTGGTCTTTTTGTGCTGGGGTGGAGGTGGGATATGTATATCCAGGGTGATTAGTTTGTGGTCAGATCTCACTAGTGAGGGGTATACCTCGGTGTGGAGCATTTTGTCCCCATGTTTGTGATGATCAGGTCTAGTATATTATCTCCCTAGTGGGAGAGGTGACTAGTTGTTCCAGTGCATTTGAATTTATGAATTCCAGGAACCTTTGGGCTAGGGTGTTAGGGCTAGAATAATGTACCCAATCTATGTTAGGGTAGTTGAAGTCTCCCAGTATGATGGTATTTTGTGATACATTCATATCCTCCAATGTCTTCAGGAAGGCTGAGTGGGTTTCCTGAGATTGGGAGGGTGGTCTGTAACATGCTACCAGTTGTATAGCAGTTTTGCCTATGGTTAGTTGCACCTGTATGGCCTCCGATGCTTCATGTGTTGCTACTAACCTGGAGGTGTGGGTGTCCTTGATGAATATGTACACTCCCCCTCCCTTTGTGGTTCGGCCCAGATTTTGAGGCCGAAAAGCATGATACGAGGTATAGCCTGGTAGTGCTGGGGTGCTCTCAGGAGCCTTGAACCAGGTTTCAGTTACTGCACAGACGTCGATGTTCTCCATACTGAGGAGTGCATCGAGTGCCTGCATCTTGAGATTTAGACTTCTGGCGTTGAGCAGCATTACCTTTAGTTTTTTTCCATTTTTGTTATCTAAGGAGGTGGGTTTGTCTTTTGAGCCTTGCCTAAGAAAGGCACTATGGGGGTGGCAAGAGCCTTAGCCAATATCAGGAAGCCCAGTGGTGACAGGTGCAACCCGTCCCTTGAGAAGCAGCATGGCTTGTCCAACATGTCATCCCAGGCAGACAGACATTGGATCCCCTTAGAATGACACCAGTACTTGAGCCAATTATTAAAGCTGATCATCTTGTCTTTGTATTGTGGCATCATTCTTGGTGAGGACAAGATGCTGCTCAGGGTCAGGGTCATACCAGCCTGGGCTACATAATCAGAGAGCTCCTCTATGTCTCTTTTCATGTAGTCCAGGGAGGTACGTCTCAGGTCATTCACGCCAGCATGGACATATTTGTACTTGCTTTGGAGTGACCTAAGTGCGTGTGTTATGTGGCGGATCCTAGCTCCCGATAGGCAGCTCACAGTCACCCTCTCCTTGTTCAGCCTGGTAAGTGGGACATCAGTGTGTCTGACTATAGAGTCACCTATTACTAGTGTATCAGGCATGGTGTTTGGCCTTAAGGGTTGTGATTGATTGACACACTGATTTATTGAAGTATGTGTTGCATGTGTTTTGTTTTGAGGTAGTGGATTTTTGGATGTCTGCTTTGGGAGCCTCTGTTGTTTTGGTAAGTTTTTTTATTAGAGCCTCCGGGTATGTCTTTGTGTTTTTATGTGTTTGGTTTGCAGTTGTGGTAGGTCTATGTGGGACTGGGTTTGCTGTGTGTGTGGTCCCCATCTCCTCCTGTCTGGTCATGCCAGTCCTGAGTTGAGAGAGTTCAGCCTCCAGTTTGGCTATATAGTTGCATCTCTCACATGTATTTGTGTTTGTTGGGTGGAGGAGAGGGTTGTCTGTGTACATGAGACAATTGTAGCATTGTCTCAAGATACCCAGATTAACCAGCTGAACTGGAGAGGACGCCAATACTCTACCACTCGACATGCTAGAACAGTATAAAGGAGTGCTGTGCCTTTAAGGGAAGTGGATATTCACAGGGGTGGTAGGTGGATGTAGTGCTTACTTAGTATGAGAGTGCTTACTTAGTAGAGAAGCTTTGAGAACAAGTGCTAGGCTTATAATATAGTGAGTAGTCTGATTATACTAAGAGTAGAGCTTCCTTAAGGGAAAATTTGAAGAGAAGACAGACGTTTAACCTTGTTTAACTGGCGCTGCGCTATGCGCACAACCGCGCAAAGCCGTGCAAACGCAGATTTTAAACAGGGAACTTCAAAAGAGCTAGAATTGTCCAAAACAACCAATTACTACAGCTCTTGTGCTGAGGTCACTTCCTACAGGGACAGGTAGGCTGCTCATGGCTCCCCACTCACACTGGTGAGCAAAGAAACTTCCTTCTATCCAAGTAAGGTAATGGACAACACAGGAACTACACCACAGCCCAGAATACAGCAAAGCCTGTAAACTGGTGTAAACTAGTCGAGGAGAGGCGGGAAAACAAGGAATATTTTTTTGTTTTTTTTGTTTTTAGATAGAAACACACAGAAAATGCAGAAACAGTAATAAATCAGTTACACAGGCTAGCACACTTTAGTGGGCAGCCTCAACAGTTAAATTAAACAAACAAACAACAAACTTTCATCAAATTCGACTAAAATGTAACTTTTAAGTGCAGATATTAAATAATGCAGCAAACAGCTAAAAAAACAGTTTAAGCTTGTTTAGGGTAAGCTAGAGAAGGTATTCCAAGTAAAAAAACAGCAAAGATACTTAAATCCAGAAAGTAGTCACTTTTCTGAGTTCTCTGTAGCTAGGACCACTCTGCAGGACAACGAGGAGCTTGTCTGAGTAGTATAGCCAGAAAAAAATGCCCAGAGGTGGATTTTAAACAGGGAACTTCAAAAGAGCTAGAAATGGTCCAAAACAACCAATTACTACAGCTGTTGTGCTGAGGTCACTTCCTACAGGGACAGGTAGGCTGCTCAAGGCTCCCCACTCCCACTGGTGAGCAAAGAAACTTCCTTCTATCCAAGTAAGGTAATGGACAACACAGAAACTACACCACAGCCCAGAATACAGCAAAGCCTGTAAACTGGTCTAAACTAGTCAAGGAGAGGTGGGAAAACAAGGATTTTTTTTTTGGTTTTTTTTGTTTTTAGATAGAAACACACAGAAAATGCAGAAACAGTAATAAATCAGTTACACAGGCTAGCACACTTTAGTGGGCAGCCTCAACAGTTAAATTAAACAAACAAACAACAAACTTTCGATCAAATTCGACTAAAATGTAACTTTTAAGTGCAGATATTAAATAATGCAGCAAACAGCTAAAAGACAGTTTAAGCTTGTTTAGGGTAAGCTAGAGAAGGTATTTCAAGTAAAAAAAAACAGCAAAGATACTTAAATCCAGAAAGTAGTCGCTTTTCTGAGTTCTCTGTAGCTAGGACCACTCTGCAGGACCACGAGGAGCTTGCCTCAATAAAAATTAATGCCTCAGCCATTTCAACTCATTATAACACAGAACCTCCCCTCTTCTCTCATCCACTGCTCAAGCAGTTTCTCAGAGGGGCCAAAAAATTTAAGACAACCCAGGAGAGCTCCAACTCCAGCCTGGGACCTTAACTTTGTGTTGGAGAAACTCACCCTTCCTCCTTTCGAGCTAGCTGCTACTGCAGATTTAAAATTAATTTATTGGAAAACAGCTTTCCTTTTAGCCATCACTTCAGCAAGAAGGGTATCTGAATTACAGGCCCTTATGGCAGTGGAGCCTTTCATCATCTTTCATGCGGACAGTGTGTCCCTCAGGACCAATCCCTTTTTCATGCCAAAGGTGGTATCCAGTGTGGCCTTTAATCTGTCCATTCATTTGCCAACCTTCTTTCCTAATCCACAGAACAAAGGGGAATGGATACTGCACTCCTTAGATGTGCACAGACAACTTAGATTCTACTTGGGCAGGACTAAACTGCAAAGGAAATCTGAACAACTGCTGGTGGTATTTGCTGCAGGGACAGAGGGGAAGGCTATTTCAAAGCAAACCATCTCCAAATGGATAGGCCATTGTATTAATTTCTGCTATAAATACCATGGAAAACATATCCCACAGGGGATCAGACCCCACTCAACCAGGGCTGCATTTACCTCTACAGCCTTTCTCAGAGGCATACCTACCAGGGACATCCTAGAAGCTGCTACCTGGAGTTCTGTACATACCTTCACTAAACATTACCATTTGCCATTTTTCTCTAAATCCAGAGCTGGCTTTGCCACTGCAGTTTTGCAGGGCCTTATAGCTGGTCCTAATGCTATCTAAATTCCTCCTCCCATCCTTAGCTTTGGGAATCTACCCAAATGTGATGACTGCAACAATGAAACATGAAGAACATAGTACAGTTGTGTACACTTACCATAAATGTAGATGTTTGAGTGTATTCACTGTTGCAGTCCTGGTTACCCTCCCTCCAGCCCCCTGACTTATTTTGGCTATACTGCTTCTCTCCTTTTCTATGCTTAAAAGCTTGTTGGTGTATTTGCTTTTTTGTTGGGGGTATAACCTTGTATATTTATAGATTTAATTGCTTCCCATTAGGGGGGCACCTGACATCTGAGGAAAGAAAAACTGATGTAATGACGTCGGCTGCATGTTTTATACCCCTGATGACCTGACATCATGGAAGAAGAGACAGCAACTGACATAGGACCCAAGACTTTGTTAATCAGGCTGACTGAGGGCTACTGCAAGCAGATAACCCAAATGTGATGACTGCAACAGTGAATATACTTGAACATCTACATTTATGGTAAGTGTACACAACTGTACTTTCTTCATCACATGCTGTTCAAAGGACTAATAGATTCAGTTCCTCCTTTCCAAGTGGGGAAGGGTTTTTATTCAAGGATGTTCCTAGTGCCAAAGAAAGAAAATGCTTGGAGACCAGTTCTGGATCTTTCTTTCTTTCTGAAACCTGTTTGTTATAGTGCCGTTATTCAAAATGATGTTGTTTTAAAACCTGTTACTTTTTCTTCCTCTTTTAAGTTTCCTGGTAACACTAGACTTGCAAGATGCTTCTCGTTACATCTGTATTCATCCAGACTTCAGATGTTTCTTAAGGTTTTGTATTCCTGGATCACATTATCAGTTCTCTACCTTAACCTTTAGACTATCCAGTGCGCCAAGTGTTCACAAAGTGTTTAGCTCCAGGTGCAGCTCATTACAGGCTACAGGTTATCCACATTTTTCCATATTTAGATGACTTGCTTTTCTTTAACAGAGATTCTTCCCCAGAGTCCATGTCCTCAACTGAGGAATCTAATTTTCTAGGCATCTTGAGAGGAGTGGAAGATCAGGGAGGAGCATCCACAGAGACCCCTTGAGGAGATTTCATAGCCATCAAAGCAGTAAATAATCCCTGAGTGAAATCCTGCCATTTGTGTTGGGTATCATTAACAACAGGGGAAATTTGCTTGCTTTTTTGTTTCTTTTTCTGTAGGATGTCTGCACAAAACACCCTTGGAGGGTCAGACCCCTGTCAAGACTCAAATAATGGTTGTAGAAATCTCCTTCCTAACTAAGATTTGAGGAATCCCCTTTGATCTTTCAGATATAATCAGCTGAGGATCCCCCTCAATGTCAGGTACAGCTGTTTGAAAAGTCTCTGAGAATGTGAGAGAAGCCAGATACATGCCGGGCTCTGACGGGGTCGTGGCAGAAAAATCTGAAGCCACCACTAGACAGTCCTCCAGGTTTTCATCAGCCTTGAGTGAGACATCTAGTGGAGGCTGGATAGCAGCCAGATTAGACCTAACTTTTATGACCTTGCTCTTGGCAGATGGCTGGCCCTCAGGGACAGGAAGAGTGTGCCATAGCATCCTGAACCAACAACTTAAAACTTTGGTTCTACAGGTATGTGGACAAGGAGAAGAGCAACTACATAGGGTCTCAGGCACAAATACCTGGCAGATAGAGAACTGCATATGATCATGAGAAGCACCCAAACAGAAGAAACACTGATTCTGATGGTCTTTTTTGGGAATCTACCTCCCACACTAACATTTCCCCTTTCTGTATGACATGAACCCAACAACAAACAACAAATAGAAGAAAGAGAAGAAACTTCAATGAAGAACTTTTCTGAAGAGATGGGTTGGTACCCAATACAGCAGACAAGTGTTCAGACTGATGTACAATGGGTCTATATTACCATTTCGAAAAACATGTTCGCTGAACATGTCTTAATCAACACAGAAATATCGACCTGTTAAAATCCCGAACGGCTGTGTCAGCGAATTTTTTCCCAGGGGAAAAAATTGCTTTGCCATACACAAAAAAAGCACACTTTCAAACCCTACAAAGTAGGGGGCTTTGCCCCCACACCTCCCTAACTAAATACACCAACTCCAAGACTGCACTACAGTGAGGAAAAGGGCAAATCCTTGATGATGGCCAAGCGATTCTTTTCCCTGGGAAAAAATTTGCTGAAGCAGCCATTTGGGATTTTAACAGATCGATATTTCCATGTCAGTTAAGATGTGTTTGGTGAACATGTCTTTTGAGTCAGCAATACAGACCCATGTACAACAATGGTGAGCCAAATGGAGGCAAAGAAGTTCTGAGTGTGTGTGTCTGTACCTCACATTTATGCCCTACACCTAGCACGGGGAGTTTACATGTGATGTACAAGTATACTAAAAACTTTGGTATACTGGCCAGACATTGTGCTGTTCTTGGCAAGAGTGTTTACCTTCATGTGTGTGTATTGCACAAGGGCGAACAGCTATTGTCTGAAAGGCAGTTTGCAAATGCCGAATGGAAAAAGGATCGAATGTGCAATGAGCGAATACACATTGACATTAGCTCATTGCACATTTGGCATTTTGGGGCAGATTGCACTGTAGTGGGGATTGCAAAATGGTCCCTTTCCCCACTGTAGTGCGATCTTGGAGTTAGAATATTAAAGTAGGGAGGGTGTGGGGGGAATATTTATGTTTGAAAATCAGTGAATCTGCTTTTCGATCTGCTGATTTTTGAACATGTAAAATTGTCGCTGTTATGACTTTTGTGGTTACGATTCACTCATATGAGCAATTGCACCAGTGTGATTTGGTGTTGTAAAGGTAAACCTGGCAAGAGATCACTTCAATAAAGAAATACTGCAAAAGTGATATGGAAGGACATCTATATCTCTCAGATATTTGGATCAATAGTTAATTTCTTGTAAAGGTAAGAAGAAGGGACAACCCATGTCAAAAGAGGCTATTCCCAAATAGTTGTCTAAGGCTATTATCTTTTTTGTACCCACCATAACAAATCTATTCCAGACAGGGTCAAGTCCCTCTCTACCAGGGCCTTGGTTTCATCTACGGCTTTAAGGAAAGAGTGGGATTCTAGAAATATTCTAGAAGCTTATACTTAGTCCTGTCTACATGTTTGTTTGTATTTTCAGCTTTTCCCGGTTAGGGGTCGACACAGCGGAACTCTGGTCCACTAATGATTGGCAGTAGATTTTTATGGTGCCGAGTTGCCAGCCCGACTCCCAATCTTCAGCAAAGGCACGCTCATTCACGCATGTCTTTCGGAGGCCACTCGACCGTAGGAAGGACATGCAGACTCCACTCATACTTTTACAAAACACTGCAAGCTCGATTCCTTCTCTAGGTCCAGATCAAGCTTTACTAGGACCTTCTCCAGGGGTTCCTGGACTCTTCTCCTTCCACCTCCCAAATATAGTTACTATGGTAATCTACACATATAGTTAGGGCTACTGCAGTAGTGATCAGTATGGTGAACACAGTTGCGTAAGTTGAACTTACCATAACAGTAAATGCTTGAATGATCACTGCTGCAGTAGCCACTCCCTTCCTCCATCTCCTTTGTTTTTTTTTTTTTTCACGACAGGGTGCGAACATTTATGCTTTGTTGTTCCAAGCAAATTCCTTTCAGGGCTCAGTCTCCCTCTTTCTGCTGGCAGGAAAGCTTTGAAGAGCTTTGTGCCCAAACTTATCTTTTAGTCAACTCAGCTAGGGCTATTTGACAGTTTGGACATGTAGAAGGTGCCTTGAAGCTTTGGAAGCTGTCTGGTCATTATACCCTTAGCAGGATATAACCCATGTAACTAAGGCTACTGCAGCGGTGGTCATTCAAACATATACTGTTATGGTAAGTTCAGCTTACACAACTGTACTTTCCTTTGACTGACAGAGTAGAAATCTCCAAGCTTGAACAAGAAGGAACTGATACAGCACAAAATAATCTACTTTCAGGGCTACTGCCATGCTGAGTACACTTGACATACAAGCTTTTTGTAGTTGAATATAAGACTAATGCTCTTCATTGCTTTCTTTCTGCCTTCTGTAGATTATTATGTTAGTTCCATCTAAGAGAGAACAGAAAATCTTTCCACCTAAACTATACCTAGTTGGGCTGCAGTGCAAATAAACACCATGATACTACAAAGCAATTAAAGCTGACAGAAAATAAGCCTCCTTCATTCCCTGCTCCTGTGCTAATGTTCCCTGTTAGGGTGGCTACAATATTTATGGGAAGGGGTTATTGTTTAGTGCAATTTCATAGACAGCCTTTGCTAAGTAATTTTATTATGGACCTTCTATTCATCTTGTGTTTTTCAGGTTGAACATACTTGCTCATTTAATGCTGTAACTGTTATCTCTTCTCATATATTTTCAAACCTTAATGGTTTCCTCAAAGTTGCAAGAATATAGTGTTTCCTTGTTGCTGATCAATAACATTTTCTTATATACCGCATATACATGCTCTGACTAAAAGCTAGGAAGCACTTCTGGAGCTTGTTTTATTCAGGAAACTAAAGTTTGATGCCTATTATGGACCAGAGCTAAAATGGAAACAGCACTGAAGAGCTGGATTTTCTTGTGGTTTACAAATTGCCCGAAACTGGTGATCTGAGTGCTGTTGCTTCAGCCTGTGCACATCCTGGATGTCCTTTGTGCCATGAACCATGGCTCAGCCATGAACTTCAGGTAATATGGAGACTTGGCCAATGGTTGGAGTGTAACTGCTGGTGAATGGGTCTTCTCAAGGACAAATCTAGTTTGGATGCTCAGTATTCAACATACCAAACAGAAATCATGTGTTAGAAGGCATGCTACTAATCTAGTGTGAGTTTTGCTGCATCTAGCAGTTTCAGATAGCAGGAAGAAGAAATGTCATGTAAAAAGGTATGTTTTTTCAAAGCATTTCCATCCATCTTTGTCAAAAACACAGACCACTCCCATAAATTGCTTGATATCCTGGGATTATCAAATGCTAGGCATATAAAATATTAGCAAGAACATTGGACTTTTCACCTTCTCTGTTTTCAGAACTAAGGCCTAAGCAACATTCATATAAATACTCATCAAGACAACCGTGCTGAATGTTGTCTTCTGGGTTGTCCATTCCCTTTTGATACCATGTAATGGTTTAGGCAAGTTCAACTTATTTTCACACCATTTGGTAGAATAGAGGCAGGCACAGATTCCAAAGGCCTAAGTCTGCTGGATAGATATAGACTTCTAAAATTAAATTAGAAATATCTAATGCATCAAACAAGGAAAAGCCTAAAGGCATATCCACTACTTACCTAACTCTATACAGCCACCAGATAAAGTCAAGAATTATCTTTTGACATTCTTTTTTTAACAGGAAACATCTTTATTAAGTTATCATGTATGACATAGGCAATCTTACATTCGCATAAATGAGAATAAACCATACAGACGCAATCTCAGTTGCATCCATTGTACATTGCAAACCATGCTAACACAACTGTAGCTGCTTCTGATATTGGGCTATAATAGTGATCTTGCCAGGAAGGCAGCTGATAAAGCCAGTTAAAGCAAAATACACCTCACAAGATGCACTTCTGTTGTGTGAACTCATCTTACAGTTCTGAATTATTAGTTAACTTCTGTAAGCCACAGAAGTCATGCAGCATAGTGACATATTATTTAAGTATTCAGATGGGACAGAATAGTGCATCAACCAATATTAGATACATTTTGTAAATGTTCCTAGATATACAGTAATTTTCTTTCTTTACAGGCTGGCAACCCAAGTTTGCTGCCAACACTCCAAGTCTGTATTTCTTCTTTTTTTACTGTTGGTACTTAAGCCTCAATTATGTCTAAAAGCCAGCAATACAACTGTTCTGCTGATTGATGTCAGCACAGTTTCAGGAAGAACTTCAAAGTAATCTTGTGTTACCTGTACAAAAGGCCACACAAGTTCATGGAAACCATGCTTTCCAAATTCATGACTCTAAACTCTGAGTCAGTGCAGATGATTGGATCAGACTCAGCACATCAGAACAAAAAGAATTATGAGTAGTATTGCAGAAATGTATTTTTGTGGGTGGCACTTATAAGTCCTACTAGGCAATAAATCAATATATCTGCTTTTGTATGCCAGTAAGTCAACACAAAAATCTTTAGTGGTTTTCATGATGCTCAGTGACAAACACACTTCTCATGGGTCAACAACCTTGAAGTCAGCAGACATACTATTTTCTTCAGAAAGTGCATGTTGATTCAATGCCTTATATTTTATCAACTAAGTTACTGGTATCACTATTTTAAATGTGACCCTGTGTTTAGGCCTTTGTTCCTCTCCTTTTTAACCTTGCCACAGATTCTTGTTTACAAAATATTTGAAAAAAAAAAAAAAAAAAAACAAAGTGTGCAAAAAAACAACATCTTTATAAGCAAAACATTAAAACCTAAAATTATAACATATAATGAAGCGTGGGTAGTGGTCTATTTAACCATATTTCTCTGGTGTCCCCACCCCAACCTTTAGGAAAATCCCCAATTTTGGCTAAAATACTCCTTCTAGTCTAAAGGTGCTTTCCTTTTTCTTTCTTATCCTTTTTTCTTTGCTTTTCTTTTTAGTGAGAAAAGATGGTGCACTATAGTCAGTAGATAGTGACAGTTATTGTTACGGACTTCTTTTACTTTCTTTAAAAAATAAATAAATAAAAAAACTAGCAGCACTGCAAAGTCGCATGGATTGAACTTAACCTTCTCCAATACAAACTCAATTTTGAAATGTATGTTTACCCTGGCTTGGTATTAATTTCTCATCATCGACCTGCCCCGTTTGCCATTTCCCAAATTCTTTGAATAAGAACGGGATTGTGGTAGCAAGCTAGACAATATGCAACAGTTAATTAACGTTGCTATTGCTAATCATGTTACTTTTCCTAAAACCACCCAATAAAATGTAAACTGTGGTTAGACGGATGACTTCCAGCCATACAACTCAAGGGTCCAGATGTTTGTCTCACATTGTTGGTCTGTTTCGTACAAAATTTGTGGTTTTCTGGCTAATGAGTGAGGCTTTAACTCGCTAAATAAACATAAACATTTGAGTTTCAGACTTCATACCCTTCAGAAGATGCATGTTAAAGCAAAACATTTTACTCTAGCATCGTTCTAAGTTTATAATAATATTACAAATTCTCCCTGTTTTGGGGGCTTTCCTCAGCCCCCCCCCCTTATTTTTGGATTTGTCATATTTCTTATGCTAAGTGTTTCGGTGCTTACAATGGTCAGGCTGGCGTTCAAAACAGTGCTCATCATTGTAGACGGCAAAAAACCAAGACGAAGTTGTACAGACGCATACCTCTCAGCAGTATAGATTTTCGCAGACTGTCCAGATTTTTTGTTTCATATCTGTTGCCTGTTCTTCATAAAATGTGTGATTTTTCTGGCAAATCAATGAGGAATTAATTCTTTAAATGACAGTCATTTGAGTTTCAGACTTCATATCCTTCAGAAAACGCATGGTAATACAAGACATTTTATTCTATCAACGTTCTAAGGCCATACGCGCAATATTTAAAAGTTGTCCCTATTTTTGAGGCTTTGCCCCCCCCCATCCCATTCCATTATTTTTGGCTTTGTCCAGATTTTTTTGTGATAAGAGTTTGATTGCTATGGACAGACAGATGAAAGGGTATCAGAATCAGGCTTCCAACTAGAAAACATCATGTTTTGCTTTGATTTACCCGTTTTCTTTTGGAGCAGAGAAGTTCACTACACTTCCTCCTGTTTACACTTTTTCCCCTTCCCCGCCCTTTCAGTGCAGCTGAAAACATTTCCGTGCTTCTAGCTACAGAAAAGGCATGCCCATAGCAACCATCAACAAACCCGAGTAAGTAACCAGGGCAGCTTGACCCTGGCTGTGATTGCCTATGGACTGCTGGCTTCAAAGTGTCAATTTAAGTGGATTTATTAATAAAAGAGAAACGGTTCGTATGGAAATAAATCTCAATATTGTGTAAGAACAGAGGGACGAAGTGAGTAAAACTTAACACGAACCTTAAAATCCGGAAACTAAAAGTTAATGCTAGTTGAACACAAAGGGCAGTCCTTGTCAAGCAAATACCTAGCTAACTAGATAAATAGATTATTTCTCTGTGAAATAACGTTTTGTTGGTTAACAATTTAGAACACTGCTATCCTTTCATACATCTAGTTATGTTGTAGTGGATTACACTCAAATACGTCTTTTTAAACGCTCTTAGGCATTGCTTTACTGGTAAAATTGGTGCAAAAACAATTCTAATGAACGTGGACTGTATTAATCGCTATGAAACAGTGAACGTCTTATTTGTAGGTTTAATACTGTTAACATAATATTTATTATTGAAATTCTTTGTAGCAAACTGTGTCACTTGCATGATTTCCACTAAATTGCTTTCGTGTTTCCTTTGCTTAGCATGTAATTTCTGATTCAAGGTGTAGCCTCACCAGATGGAAAGACAACAGCTACAGATTATACTGTGCACTCTCTTCAAATAAATGCAGTCAGATATTATCTTTAAATGGGAGAATTGGTTAATTGGACTTGGTATTACAATATTTTGTAGCAAAATTATGTGACAACATTAGAGTACATTGTTCAACAATTTTGGATTCATTTTGCATCTGGAAACTTTTTATAAATCACAGGTTTCACTTAATTCTATGATGACCTACCATCAGTGGCAAATGGAAACAGAACAGTACTGTATCCAAACATTTAATGTTTCCATGAAACTACATAGGAATGAAAGCTTTGAAAGATATTTTTATTACTGTGCAGCAGTTAATGAATGTAAACCAGAAGTCAATACTGATGTGTGTGATATAATTAATGGCAAGAAAAGTTACATTTTTGTTAATGAATTTTTATCTTTTTAAAGTGTATTGGTCACATTCTCAAGCAACTTTAAGTAATATAGCCTCCATATCATATACAATATCAAATTAAATAGTTTTTGATTTAAAGTATGTTGTTTTGTATTTTATTTTGCTGTTAAGGACAATATACACACATTCATATCTGACCAGTTCCCTTTGTGATATGCAATCTTCTGTAATATGGTCAGAGAACTTGGAACAAAAATGATGAATGCACTACACTGGAGGAAAACAGATTTCTTTGGACTATTTATTTATTTGGAACAGCTAACTCTTTCTAAAAGATAATACATAAACTGGACTCAGTGCAGCACAAACTGATGCTTATTACTAATATTAAATATAAACAATGCATTCTGCTAAGGAAGTGATATCATTTGATTCTGTATATGTTGATTTTTAGTGTATTGTGATAAAGACAATCAGCAAAAGAACATAAGTACAGTCTTATTAAAAGTAATATTATTCTTCAAAGGCATGTCTGCATTAATGTCAAGAGTATTTCTGATAGTAGCTAGAGTTGATGAATAAACTGTATTTGGATAAAACCTGAACAGTTTTAACAACAATAACAAAAAAATGTCTAACATATTAAGCAGAGCTGGAGTCTTAAATCCCTAGTCTCAGTTAAGTTTGTTCTTCAGAGTAAGGCCTTTTTACAAAGCAACCCTCTGCAGAATAATTCACATTCAAAGTAACAATTTTTCTGAATCCTATCCATTGCTTACAATGTGAAGCTTAGTAATAAACAAAAGTATGCTATAAGACATTTACTTGATTGTTTTATAGGAAGCTAACAAAATAAAACTACCTGCTAGTAAATTTAAAGAAAACCTGCAATATATAAATGTTGTTTGTCTTTTTCTGGTTAGGAGTCGCCACTGCGGAACTCCGATCCGCTAATGACTGGCAGTAGATTTTTATGGTGCTGAGTTGCCAGCCCGATGCCCAACCTTCAGCAAAGGCATGCCCATTCACACATGTCTTTTGGAGGCTACTCGACTGCGGGGAGGACATGCAGACTCCACACAGAAGGCACTCCAGCCGAGAATAGAATAGGAGAACCTCTTGCTGTGAGGTAACAAAGCTACTGCTGTAGCGCCACAGTAACCTGAGATATATAAATGTATATAACTTAATTAATCAAGTTGTGTAAAGACTATTCCTTTTGTGAACAATAATCAGATATCCATGATACTGATCATGTCCTAGAAAAAAAGAATAATACAATAGTTAAGTATGGAAATTACAGCAAGAAAAATGCATTAATGGCTATCTAAAAGCATAGCATCCTAAAATGGCAGCTTGCATAATACTGCCTACACAATTGTACCTCATCATACAGAAGAAATCCATGAATGTATGTGTACTTATTAAATACAGTATATACCATCAGCCAGTTAGCTGCAATGGTTTTATGTGCCTACTAATCATTCTTGTGTAGGGGTGATGCTATAAGAGTTACCGTTATATTCAAAATGTGTCCATTTTCTTACCATCTTTAGCCATATTGAAATACAAGACAAAGTTTAATTTCAAAAGTTAATTTGTACCGCAAACATTTTGGAATCTATCCTTTAAAACCTCAGCAAACAGTTAATCAGAGATGCAGGGTAAGACAATGAAATCTAGCACTGATGGTTTATTAAGCCTTTTTATTGGTAACAAAATGTCTGTGAGAGTTCATCCACATGTACAGTGTTTATCCTTTCTCTACCATGTAACTAGATTGTTGACATTTCTTTTTCCCAGTGAAGCAGATCATAATTTGAAATGTACATGCTTTAAGTTCCCTGAATTTAAGCTTTACATTCATAGTGTTTACCGGATCGTGTGCCATTCTGGATTGTGCAGTCTTGTTCTAGAAAG